>NW_008332644.1:2542998-2562402 GCF_000622305.1 Nannospalax galili | reverse complement strand
AACACAGGCCCACCTGCCCAGGGGTGGCACCACCCACAGTGGGCTGGGCCCTCCCACATCAAACATCAAGAAGATGCCCTTCAGACATGGCCATAGGCCAGTCCAATAGAGGCAATTCCCCAATTGAGGCTCCCTCAACCCAGGTGTGTCAAGTTGACACTAAAGCTATCCAGCACAGCAGCCATGTTGATTGGTCTTGTTACCTTGATGGTAATCAAGAATAAATTTTAGAATCACCTAGGAGACTTTGAGACCCACCCCTGCAAGTGCCCATAAGGACACTTCCAGAGAGGTTTAACTGAAGTGCAAGGATACAGCCTAAATGTGGGCGGCAGCACCCCACGGGCTGGGGGTCCCAGGCTGCTTTCTGATTATATGATCCATCTATCAATCAAAACAGAGAATCGTCCTTATTATACCCATCAGTAAGCAAACTGCCCCCTTCTCTTGAGCCCCATAAATAGAAGCCCCAAACAATCATTGGAACCCTTGACTATCTTTATGTGTCCCAATGCTCATTTGCAATGTATTCTTGCTTTTATAGTGCTTTGTTTTAAATAAAGGGCAAAAACTAGGCATTTCTTCCAAAGTCTGAAGAGACAAGGGCAACCATACTCTCCACTCTGATTCAATGCAACACTCAAAGTCTTAGAGCAGCAAACACTTTGCTCTAGATTTTTTTGAGACAAGTTCTCAATATGTAGTGAAAGTGGCCACAAACTCATGATCGTCTTGCCTTAACCAAGTGTTGGGATTACAGGCTTGTGCCTCCTGGCTTTAGGCAGCAGCTTTTACATAGCAAACAATAACAAGCATATATATTAATATACACAGTAACATTAATATATTATATTACACATATGTATTACTGTATATATTAATATATATATGCACTGAATTTTTGTCTTAAAATTAGCATAATTGGGGCTGGAGAGATGGCTCAGTGAGTGATTAAGAACACTGGCTGTTCTTGCAGAAGACCCAGGTTCAAATCCCAGTACCACATGGCAGCTAACCACTGTCCATAACTCCAGTTCCAGGGGCTCCAACAGCCTCTTCTGTCTGTGGACACTGCATGACATGGGTGCGCTCACATACACATAGGCAATACACTCATACACATAAAATAAAATAATTTTAAAAATCAGCACAACTGATTTAAACTGCTGTAGTCTATTAAAAAGGAATAAGGGACAACAATCCTACCGTGAGAACTATGTAGTATTTGTACCCTACCTACTTCAACTACAGTCTGAAATTTGCATGAAACGTTGTTGAAGCCTGTTGCAGTGCTGGTTGCCGACCCAAGATACTCAAGCACCACATGATATTTATTCTTCAAGGGATTTCAGAATTTAATGTATTTTCTTAAAGATGTTTATAAAAGCACACATAAATTATGCTTGCATTTCCTCTAAAGCATCACACAGAATCCAAGGAGTGTGTTCACAGAACAAATGGAAAGAGCATTCATGCAGCCAGTGTTGGACTACCAGATAAAGATACCAGATAAAGCGGGCTTGGAACAGCCTTTCCATAATCTCCCTCTCTCCCTCCCCCTCCCCCCTCCCTCCAGATTTCGCTTTAGGAATGCCTGACAAGAGAGAGCAAGAAATGGGGTGCAGAGTAAAACAATCCTTAACTTCACTGTGATGAGATTCCGGCCACATAATCTCCAAAAATGACAAAATGAGATCAGACTGTGTCACCACAACATAGGCCACCTTGGCAGTATTATTTTAAGCTAAACGATACTGAGAACCAGTCAAAGCAGAAAAGATCTTTAATTTCTCTTCAATTCCTGAAAGTTTTAAACTCTTTTGTGTAAAAGAAATTTAAATATAAGGAAAATTTCATTAGCAAACACACCTATCAGGGAGAGAGCTAGCCCAAGACAATGTCTGAACTTGGGGCCTGGTAAGCATCCTTTCACTGAGCTCACATCCATCACCCTGGAAGGGACATGTATCTGTACCAGGGAGCCTTTGATCACCACACATTTCCCTTGCCACCATAATTTGTTTCCACTACACCTCAGAATTGTCAAATATATATTCTTTTCAGTCACCCAGGATGATATTTGTTGACCTCACTTAGCCACTTCAACGGTTTTGTTTTGGAGACAGGGTCAAAGTCTATAGTCCTGGCTGGTCTGCCATTGAATTCTTGGCAATCCTCCTGCCACAGAATCCCAAGTGCACATGGCACCACAACCAGCTTGTCTCCTATTTTCGTGAAACTGCTATTGCACAATACATAATTGTTTTTCTCCTGCTGATGAGTCTTGTGTCAACTGATTCTTTTTAAAATATTTATTTTTATGAGTGTTTTGCCTGCATGTATGTAGATGCACCTGTGTCGTGCAAAGCCTTTGGAAGTGGAGTTAGACTGCTGGTGGCAGCCACGTGGGTGCTGGGAACTGAACCCCGGTCTTAGACAAGAGCAGCCAGTGCCATCCCTCTAGGCCCCAATTTGATTCTTAGCCGAGCAAAAGCGCCTAGAAAAGGCAAACGCAATTGTCCCTCCTCTCTAACCCTCTTCTCTAACTCGTGATGGACTGTTCCAAGGTCAGGCTGGCAGAGGCAACACAAGCTCACAGAACTAGAGGGCCTCCCCGGGGCAGCCCCCCTGCACCCGGACACACCCACCCCGAGGCAGGCCGGTGAAACAACACCCACCCCTGGAAAGACACTGCACAACAAGAACTACTCTGAGGCTTTGCACACGGAGGTGGAAACCACCCCAGCGAGGAAGCAGCGAGTGACATGGAGCGGACACGCACCGGCCAACCCCGGCCTAAACCTAAGCCACCCAACGTGGTTTTACAAAGGACGCTACTGCGGTCAGACGCAGAGCCTGCTGGGAGTTGTAGTGCAGACGACAGCGGCGCAGCGGGAAGGTCGCTTGTCCACGGACCGGGGCTTTTTATTTTCTGAGACAATTACTGTGTAGCCAGGGGCTCGTCCCGCACGTTCACACTCGCAACTCTCCTGTAAAGCCTCCAGAGTGCTGGGTTCTGGGATGCACGCGGGCACGAGCCAGGATAACCTTCTTACTTCCGTTCTGTCATGGCAGCACTTCCGTCTTATCCTGCAGCACTCCCCCAACCAGGAGCGGGATTCCGGCCGAGGCCCTCGCTAGCCCCGCCCCGCATCATTGCTGGCCACGCCCCGTGCCCTCGCTGGCCTCGCGCCGTACTCTCGCTGACTACGCCCTCCGCAGCCACAGGCCAGGTCCCTCGTGACTCGGGGCGGGGCCTCCGGGCAAGGCGGGGCGCCCGAGCTCCCGGCTGGCCCACGGCGGCTCGGTGCTCTCTCCTGCTAGAGGTGCTTGTTTTCCCGCCATGGATCGCGCGGCCGTGGCGCGGGTGGGCGCGGTGGCGAGCGCCAGCGTGTGTGCGGTGGTGGCGGCTGTGATGCTGGCCCAGTACGTGTTCACCTTGAAGAGGAAGACAGGCCGCAAGACCAAGATCATCGAGATGGTGAGTTCGGGGACCCGCACAGCGGGGCCGGGACGGGGTCCGGAGCGGCGCGGGTCCCACGACGCGCTTTGCGCGGTAGGCGTCGGGAGGAGCGAGGCGAGTGGTGCAGGAGATGAGCTCATCTGCAAAACCCGAGTCTCCGCCAACGGTCTATGGATCGGGCACACGTTAATCGGATACCGACTGGGGACCCGGAACTTGTGGGCTGGGCTGCCGCGAGCCTGGCGGTGGGAACTGAACCCGTACCGTCGCGGACTGGACTGTAGCCCGTGGCGGTTAAGCATGGCTTAGGTTGCGTGTGTCCATCTCCCCAAGCGCCAGCCTTGCTAATGTCAGTCTCAAGAATTCCACCAAAGTCGACTGTGCGTCCTACACTTTTTGTTTGGTTGGACCTGACGGGCATGAGGAATGTAATTTATTTATTGGAATGCATTGTCACGGGTGTACTCCCCATAGTGTGCTACACATGTGAACATCCAGGACCAAGAAATAAGCTGAGAATCTATTATTATTATAGATTATATTTATGTGATAATACTTGAAATGGTTCAAACTGGTGAAAGAGATGCGTTGTCGTACTGGTTGGTATCCATGGCATAGGTTGAGTATAGGAATATTTTACCATAATTAGAAGTTAAAAATACTTCCTCATATACCAATAAGCGTAGGTTTTTAAAATTAATTTATTCTTGTATTCTTGCAGTTTATTTTCTCTACCTCTGTATACCCTAGTAGCAACTGTTTTGTTGTTGTTGTTGTTGTATTTGTTTTGGTCTTTTTGAGATACAGTCTCCCTAGCTGTCCTAGAACTCGCTATGTAGACCAGACTGGCCTAGAACTCACAGAGATCCGCCTGCCTCTGCCTCCCAAGTCCTGGGATCAAAGGCGTGCACCACGATGCTTGGCCTCTTTTTAGGTATCAAAAATTTTGTTTTCATGTTGCTGCACTGTTTAGAGAACTTCAGTGGTTTTGTTTTACTCCAAACTCAAAATTTATAAGTGTAAAAAGTTAATTTCTGTATCTTTCTGTGCATAAACTGTGGATTGTTTTTTCACAAAATCTTAAGGAATAACTTGTTTTTGGTCTGAAAAAGAAAAAATGAAGGCCCATCCAGAATGCCAAATTATTTGCACTGTAAAAAATCAGTCCGTGTTTACACGTATGCATAGTACTTATTTTAATTTAGCTGTAAATGTGTGTGGCCTGCTAGCAGCTTTTCAATGGGAAACGTGAAAAGGGTTTTAGAGTTTTACCTCGTAATTTTAATAGATTGCTTCTTTAGATGGGAAAAGTAGTTGGATGACCCAAAATAATGGCCTAGGCGTAGTCCTGGTTTCTTCTCTTTGTAATAGCCTTGTTTTAGGGGTCTGCTCTGCCCACCCCCACCCTCTTCCCACACAGAATTTGTACAAATCCAGCTGTTCTGGTGATAAATAATGGATAACTGCCTAACCAAGATGGGCTAGGAAAAAATGACATCAGTGGGGTCCACTGAGCCCATGGTGACCCTTCTGCTGCAACCTCCTGAGTCCTGAGAGTACGCCTGTGAACCACCCTGCCCACAAACGGGGTTTGTTTGTTTGTTTAATTTTATTTTATGTATTGCCTGCATGTAGGTAAGTACACCCATGTCATGCAATGCCTGAGGAGAACAGAAGAGGCTGTTGGATCCCCTGGAACTGTAGTTACTGACAGTTGTTAGCTGCCTTGTGGGGGCTGGGATTCGAACCCGGGTCTTCTGCAAGAACAACCAGTGTTCTTAACCGCTGAGCCATGGCTCCAGCCCCACACAAACAGATTTTTAATTGAAAGACTTAAGTTGCCAGTGAGCCATGCACACTTCTGTGGACATGTCCAGTAAGATAGTAACTAAAACATCCAGAGGAAGCCATTCAGAAGGCATGCTGGAGTATGAGCGGGGATGAAAGGAACCACAGGGAAGTTGGGTGGTTTTTCCTTCCAAATGTATCCTTTTGTTTGCTCCAGGAGTCTCTGTAATGCCTACCCCTACTTGTTAATGGAGCTAGTTTGGGGTAGATTTCAACACACACACACACACACACACACACACACACACGCACACACGGTGTGTGACCCAGGGCTTTACATGTGCTAGACAAACATACTTACATCCCCAACCCATTTTTAATTTTTATTCTTGACAGGGTCTTCCTTAGTTGCCCATCCTTGTTTTGACTTTTCAGCCTTGCCTCAATTGGAATTATAGGCTTGCACCACCATTATCTTTTTATTATACCTAAAAAATCTTTATTACACCTGAAATCTCTTTAAGATTACTAATTAATTTAACATAATCAAATACTTGGAGTAAACTTCATTGTAGAACAATCTTAGTTTGCAGTAATATGGACAAGTTAAGAGTAAAGTTCTCATAATGCCCTACCAGTTTCCCTTGTTATTAACCTCTTATATTTGTATGACTCAATTTGATAACAGTTAATGAACAAATACTGATTTGTTATTAAATGTCCATGCTTTATCCAAATATCCTTTTTTTCTTAATGCCCTTCTCTGCCCCAGGAGCTGCTCCTGGGTACCACATTGCACTTAGTCACCATAGCTCCCCCTCTGTGATGGTGGGGTCAAAACCAGGGCCTCTTACATGCACGTTCTATCCTTGACCTACACGCTGGCCTCCTTATTGCCTCTTGACTGTGACACTTTCTCAGACTTAACTTGTTTGTGTCCCTCACCATTTCTGATAGTTGTTAGGTATTTTGTAGAATGTCCTCGGTTGGATTTTTTCTGAAGTTTTTCATGATTCACTAGCGTTCTCAGAAGAAGATGGCAGGCGAGGTACTATTTTCATCCTACATCCAGGGTGCATAGGGTCATCCTGACTCAGGACTTTAACGTTGGTGGCCTGGTTGAGGTAGTGCTTGTCAGTTACTCCCCGTTACCGCCTTCTGTGCTGTGCTCTTTGGAGGGGACTTGGTGTGAGAAGTTCACCGAGTTAGGATTCACATCCTTGAAGGTAAAGTATAAACATAAATAATTTGGAATTGTTCTGCATGGGAAACCCCCCCCCCCATTTATTTTCTTATGTGGTCACATTTGTATCTGTACAGACTAGTAGATATTTATTCTATTTTGGGATTGTGATTCAGCACGACTTTACTTTGTGGCTTATGTTGTTCCCAGGTTAACCACTGAGAGCTCTGCAATTGGCTCTTCTGTCTCTGTCACATTACAATCAAGTCAGTAAACTTTTCCATCTGAAAAGGAAATATTGGGTGCCCAGTAAATGATGTGGCAAGAGCAAAAAGGGGTGGAACAGAGGTTTGGGTTGCCTGGTTTTGTTGTGAAGCAGGGTCTTGCAGTATTACCCATGCCAGTCTTGGACCCATGGACTTAACTGATCCTCCCACTTCACTCTCTCCTGTAGCTGGGACCACAGGTGTGTGTCAGTACACCTGGTATCTAGAGTGGAAGTTTCAGACTACGCCCATATGCCCAATCCCACTCAGATTCCCTTTTGAGTATTGATTTTTTAGTAATCTGAAGTTTTTTAAGTTTAATTTTATTTAAAAATTATAAGGCACACAAAAAATTATAAGGTGGGCCAGCAAGATGGAGGCACTTGCCACAGGGGGGCTGACAATACTGACTCAGCAGTCCTCCTGTAACCTCATCACACTTGTGATGCACACACTTCCCCTCCCCAGCCACATACAAACTAAACGAATAGATGTAATTTTAAACTCTTAAGGATATAATTTTGTGGCACATGAAAATTATATGAATTTCATGGTTCCTGGATGTGCTGATTTATTGAGACAGGATCTTTCTCCTTGTAAAACTCAGGTTGGCCAGGAACTCAATGATCTTCCAGCCTTGGCCTCCAGAATGCTGATTACAGGAATCTATCATGACAGATTCCATGTTTATTACAACATAATCATAACTGTTCATTTTTATGCTTATAGGGAGTACTTCATGCAACAGCATTAAAGTTGAGTAGTTGAGACCGTAGATTACTTCCTGCTGCTTCACACATTAACAACAACACAACATTTCAGGTACCACCGTATCGCATACTATGTGAAAAACTATTTTCAAAGAAGAAATATGTATAAATGTCAATACAGGCAAGCACTATAAGTGAACATTTGCAGTGAATTTTTTTTTTAATTTCCTGTACCTAGGGCCTTGTGCATACCAGGCAAGCACTTCATGAGCCCATTTAAAATTTTTTTCTGAGATTGAGTCTCAGTAGGTTGCTCAGACTGGCCTTCAATTTGCAGTCCTCTGTATTAGCTAGGATTACAGATGTGAGACCAAGCCTGTGACAATAGATTTTGATGATACAAAATGCTGATATTGGACCACAACTAAGTGAAATGTTAGCAGAAAACAAACTAAAAAACAGCAATAAAAGTCTCCCAAGCAAGGCTTGATGCTTCTCAGTAGAACCTGTATTCTAAAAATCAGTGCTCAGTTGTGTTCTGTCGCTGTTCCATCAGTAAGGTTGTAGAAATGTATGCTTTGTTCTTAATTTTTTTAGTTATTATTGCATGTGTGTACCTGATGCTAGGGGGCATGCACATGTGTGTGGAAATCAAAGGACAACTTTGGAGTCGGTTCTCTCATTCCACCATTACATGGGCTCCAGGGATCAAACTCAGGTGGCCAGCTTGCGGTGCCTTTACCCCCTGAGCCATCTCATTGATCCCAGTACTCTTTTAAGACAGGGTCTTGCTGTGTAGCCCAGACCAGCATGGAACTCACGGCTGTCCTGCCTTGAGAATGCTGGGATTGCAGGGATGAGCCATCGTACTTGGCTTACTAGGTTGGTTTTTATTCATGGACATTGTTTTCATATTTTATTCTTTCCAGAGAGCATTAATCTACATCCACATTAGCTTAACCCAAATATAAAAGCTTTAGCAATAATACAGTTTTAGGGATGTAGTAGGAATTGTAACTTGCCTCACAGAGGAAAAACCCAGTACTTAGTGCTAAAACAAGCATTACTGGTTAAAAACATACCAGTGACAAAACAATAAATATAAATAAAAACATAGCAATGGAACTGGGGACATAGCTCAGTTGCAGAGCACTGGCTTAGCATGTCTCTGGATTCAGTCCCTACCAAGGTCTCAAAAAAAGTGTTTTAAAAAAGAGCAGGGTTTTGTGGCTTTTTCTTGTGTGCCATGCTTAAGATCAAATCCAGGGCCTTTGGCACTTTGCAGGTGCTCTACCGCCAAGCTACCCCAAGGTGGTCTTTTAAAATTACACACCACTGTTTCTAAAAATAAGAAGTAGAAAGTTGTGTTTATTATCAACATTTGGAAGTCAACATTACTAATTCATGCCAGTATTTTGAGTTCTCCCTCCCTTTCTCTAGGCATGGCAGTGCTCGTGCCAGAACCCCAGCCTCAGGGAGGGTAGACGGGAGCAGAGAGAGAGGGAGGGAGGGAGGGAGGGAGGGAGGGAGAGAGAGAGAGAGAGAGAGAGAGAGAGAGAGAGAGAGAGAGAGAGAGAGATGACTGTGTGTTGATTGGTTGATTGGGATAATGCTGATCTGGGATAATGCTGGTATGGACAGGTACCGTTGTCCAAGTTCCTCCTGGAGCACCCTGTTCACAGAGGTGACACAGTGACATACAGGAAAGAGAGTCATCTGGACCTACGTCAGTCATGGTGTCAGTGAAAACTGAATGTCTTAGTAAACATTTTGTGTGTTGAGGACCTTGGGCGTTGTGGTGTTGGCATACTGCTGTCCACTGAGACCTGTCTTCTCCCAGCCTATGGCTGCAGGTGTTTTCTTTTCTCTACAGTTAATGGCCAGCAGTGAGGGAAGGGAGAGGAGAGAATACTGCTCTTTCCCTGCTCCTCTTTCTTGACCCACCAGATTTTGCTTTGGACTTTGGGGTCTGTGACGGGGAAAGGACAACACTGGGACATTTTAAAAATTAGACTGTATTTAACAAATTGTGCTGTCTGGACCTGCTAGGATGTCAGTTTTTATGGTACGGGGGATTTAACCCAGGACCTCACACACATGTGGAAAGCACACACTCTTTCCCTGACTTCTATTCCTAGCTTCATGCAAGGTCTTTAAAGTTGACTAGCCAAGGAACTGGCTCAGCGGGTAAAGACACCTGCTATCACCTGCTACCTAGCCTGACGACCTGAGTTCAACCCCTGGGACCCACATGGTAGAAGAAGAGAACCAGCTCCTGTAAGTTGTCCTCCAGCCTTCACACATACATGTGAACAGGCACACAGTACTCTAAATTAATTAACCAACTAACATAATTGTAAAAATATTAAAGATTTAAAGTTGACTGTCTTTTCCTTTCTCTTTTTAAAAACTTTTATTTATTTTATTTTATGTATATGAGTGTGTTGTCTGCATGTGTGTAAGTGTACCCGTGTCATGCAGTACCCACAGAGGTCAGAATAGAGTGTCGGATCCCCTGGAACTGGAGTTACTGGTGGTTAGCCGCCCAGTGGATGCTGAGAATTGAACCTGGGTCCTCTGCAAGAGCAGCCAGTACTCTTAACTGCTGAGCATCTCTCCAGCTCTCTTTTCCTTTCTTTAATATTTACTTATTTATTTTTGAGACACTGGGAATTGAACCCAAGATCTCACACAGCTCTACTACTGAGCTGTGTGCTCAGCTTGTACGTTGACTGTTTCTTGTCCTTCCCTACATCCTCTCTGTAGGCACCACATTTCCCTTAGCATCGCTATTGCTCTCAGCCCTGCAGTGTTAAATTTTCTATTGTGTGTGTGTGTTTATTGTTGTTTTCAGGCCTGGGGATTAAATATGCTAGGCTAAGCACTCTTACCACTGAGCTGCGTTCCCAGACCCAGTATTTATTTACTACCCTTCAAACCAAACCTCATTTGGTCTTTCCATCTATGTTTAAGAAGTTAATTGTATTTTATGGGGCTAGAGTGATGGCTCAGCAGTTAAGAACACCCATGTGCGAATCCCAGCACCCACATGGCAGCTAACAACTGTCAGTAACTCCAGTCCGAGGGGATCCGACAGCCTCTTCTGTTCTCCTTGGGCATTGCACAACACGGGTACACTTACCTACATGCAGGCAGTGCACACATACCCATAAAATAAAATAAAAAATAATAAAAAATATTTTAAAAGAAGTTAGTTGTATTTTACGTAATGAAAATGAAAACTATGTGAAGTGTAGCATTTTCCAACAGCAATTTATTTATATTTGAGACCGTGTCTCACTGTAGCCCAAGCTAATTTGAACTTGGGATATTCCTGCCACAGCCTTCTCAGTGCTGGAAGTACAGGCATGTGCCACAGCCAGATCTGGAAATCCTGTCAGGAGATGTCAAACTGAGTGTGAAATCATTTTAGGAGCTGGGCATGCCAGATTCTTGTCTTACAGCATAGTGTAACAACGGCTGGATTATGGTGAATTTTGAGAGCCTGGGAGGCAGTTGACTTCTTGCCTGTCTTAGGAAATGTGAGGAATGGTGAGCGAACCCAGCAGTATTGTGATGTGGAGGAAAGCTAGTGGAGTGCTTGCCTAGCATGCATGGGACTGAGTTCAGTGCCCAGCACTACAGTCAAGAATGCTTGCCATACAAACAGGAGGACCAGAGTTCAGTCCCAGCACCCTTATAAAAGCTGGTGTCCTCTTGCACACACAGGAAGATTGCTGGGCTTTGCTGCCTGCTTGAGCTCGAGGTTGAGCCTGAAGTGCTCCCACAAAGGAATTCATCAGAGATAATAGAGGATATACCATGCCCATACACGTGTGCATGCACCACACACATATACACCCCCCACACACACACAATTTGAAATCCTGTCTTTGTGGGTGCTATGGTTGAAAATCATCAGAAAGTGGAGCTGGGCTGTCAGGGAAGTCTTGAGATAAACACATGAGACTAGTGCCGTGTGTAGCTCAGGCTTGTAGTCTCAGTACTTGGGACGCAGGGACAGGAGGATGACTATAAATGTAAAGCCAGCTTGGTCTGTATAGCTAATCAAGACTACACAGGGAAATCATATCTCAGAAAACGAAACAAAAGACAGAAGAGCCACAGACTGATGGGTACAGTCGAGGATAGCTTTCTATACGTACACATTATTATACCTAGCTTAGATAGTTGCCTCTCAGTGCTGTTTTTAAAGATTTTTTTACATGTGTGCCTGTATGTGCACCACCATGTGTGCCTGATGCTCTCAGAGGCCAGAAGAGGGTGACAGATCCCCTGGAACTGGAATTGCAAACAGTTGTGAACTGCTGTGTAAGTGCTGGGAACCAAGCCCAGGTCCTCTGCAACAGCAGTAAGTGCTTTTAACTGCCGAACCGTCACTCCAGCACCCCACTCTTGTTCCAGTACTTAAGAACATGATGTTTGTTAGGTAGTCATGATTCTGGCATCATTTTCTCTGACTGTAGTCTGCTTAGAGTGCACCACATGTTTACCTCAAACCAGCGTCATACTTTAGCCCTGATGATTTGGAGCTTAATTCATTGTTTTAGAAGTCAACAACAACAACAACAACAAAAAAAAAAGATTCAGTATATCCCCATTTCCCTTTATGCTATTTTAATATATCAAGTAGCTGAAAGGGTAACAAATAGTAATCAAGATGCAATTCTATTTGGCTTTTGTGTTTAAAGATTTACCAAATTATGTCATAGTTACTAATACTGGAACATCAGATTTGAATAAAGGATGTTCATTGACATAATGAACATTTTTACAAATGATTAGCCTTATTAACCTCAGTATTTTGAACCACAAAAAAATATTGTGTACAGAAAATCTTCATGCTTAATTTTTCACATAAAGAAATAAAGTTGGGGCTGGAGAGATGGCTCAGCGTTTAAGAGCACTGTCTGCTCTTGCAGAGGACCCAGGTTCAAGTCCCAGCACCCACATGATGGCTACAAACCGTCCTTAACTCCAGTTCCAGAAGAATCTGAAGCCCTCTTCTGACCTCTGCAGCATTGCACGACACGGATGCGCTCACATACATGCAGGCAGTACACTCATACACATAAAATAAAGTAATAAATAAAAATATTTAAAAAAATAAAGTCAAAATAATATACACCTATAACGTAAAGATGTATTCAGGTATCAAATGTTTGAAAAATAATTTTAGGGAGTGTCTTATATTTACTTTTTTCCAATATGTTTATTTTTGAGTCACTCTCTAGAGCAAGGCCATTTCTTGACATGATGACATACTTTTTTTGGAAACCTATTTTATCTTGGCTAGATTCATTGATTGTGTGGTTCTTTTGTTATTTGGGTTTTGAGACAAGGTCCCACTCTGTAGCCCTAGCAGGCCTTGAACTTTATAGACTAAGCTGGCCTTGAACGCACAGAAATCCATCTACATCTGCCTCCTGAATGCTGAGATTAAAGGAGTGCACCATCATGCCCAGCCAGATTCATTATTTTATCCAGCAAACTAATTGTATTTTCCAGAGTGCTTCTCTAGCATGTTCAAGGGCCTAGGTTCCATCCCCAGCACCATAAAATAAATAAAATAAACACTGCTCTTTTCACTGAATGACCGAGACCAAGCCATTTTAGTGCCTTATCTGAGATTTTGTTTGATCAAACTCTAGTACATAGATTTTAAAATGTATATTAGAACATCTTGAACCAGGGGGCTGGGAAGATGGCTCAGTCAGTAAAGGGCTTGCTGTGCAAACATGAGGACCTGATCTCAGATTCCAGGTTCAGTGAGAGACCCTGAAAAAATAAGGTGGAGAGTGAGTGGGGAAGACGCCCAGCATTGACTCTGACCTCCACATCTGCAAGAATTTATTTACGTAATGATATATGCATCACTTCTCTTTCCTTGGACTTTGCATTTTCTTTACCGGTTGTGATTTTGGCTAGTCTTGTAGTTTGAATGTAAAATGCCCCACATAAACTCATGTTTGAACACAACTGGGGGCAGGCCTTGCAGTGAGAACTAGTGGGAGGAAGTGGCTCCCTGGAGGTGCATCTTGAGGTTTCTCATCTTGGCCTCACTTCCTGTCTCTCTCTGCTTCCTGACTGGATGCAACATGACAAGCTGGCCTCAAGTTCTCTCTGCCACACCTTCCCTATAAGGTGGACTGCACCCTTCAAACCCTGAGCCAGAATGAGCCAGAATGAACCAGAATACACCCTTCCACCTTCAAGTTACTTCTCAGGTGTTATCACAGCAATGACTAACACAGATAGCAGGAGTTAAATTTTAAACTTGTAAATTTTCATATCCTCAAAGCTGATATGAGGATGACCACTTTTATATATACTGATGAAAAAGATGCACTGTTTGATCAGCCAGCATGCTTCAGCACTTACTGGCTGATAATGAACAGTCTGAAAGATAAAGGTGAATAAAACACAATTGCAGACCTCAGAGTTCAGTCTAGGAGGTAGCCCAGGATAGCCCCAAACTTGAGCAGTGTTCCTGCATCCCAAGTACTGGGATTACAAGTACAAGCCACCCTACCCTACTTCAAGTACACTCTTTAAACATCTCTGTATCTCAACTTGTATCTGATTTATATCAGTGCTCAGATTAATGTATGACCTTTTAGTACTTGATTTGAATTCATGAATTGTCTTATGAAACATTTTCTCAGAACTTCTTTTCTGTTATTAGCTAATGATGTTTCATAATGTATAATTTTTTTTTAATTATGTATATGTGGGGAAATTGCTTTCGAAGGGCAGAAGAAGACATCAGATCCCCTGGAGCTGGAATCACACTCGGCTGTGAGGCTCCAACATATCTGTTTTTTGTCATTGTTTCTTTATATTTGAGACAGGGTCTTGCTGTGTAATCTTGGCTGGCTTGAGACTCAAGGTGCTCCCCCTGCCTCAGCCTACTAAACAGTGAGATTACATGCACATATTACCATATCTGGTGATCTAATGGTACTATTTGTGAGAGAGAGAGAGAGAGAGAGAGAGAGAGAGAGAGAGAGAGTCAGAGAGAGTCACTATGTAGCCCTGAATGTAGCCCTGAGTAACCTGGAACTCTATGTAGACCAGGCTGACTTTGAACTCACAGAGCTCTGCCACCTCTACCTCCCAGGCGTGCGCCACCACACCTGCCTAATAGTATTCTTAGGATTAAATGGATTTAGAGTCTGAGATCTCACAGGAGGTCACAAAGGTTGTTGGAGTCAGCAAAAGGGTACCTTCCCAGGAACTCCTCTGAAATATGACCAAGAGTTGAACTCCTATGATTTGGGGTGGGGGTGCTGTCTTTGCAATATGTGAGTTCCTTTTATCTTGGAAAAATGAGCCTGATAATTCACAGAAGTAGGGGCAGTGAGCTAGACCAGGTGAGGTCCTGGCAAGGAGGTTGAAAGGGTTTAGAGATTAGTCTTTTTTAAGATTTATTTTTATTTATTTATTTATTTATTTTTGACTTTTTGAGACAGGGTCTCCCTGTAGTCCCAGCTGACCTGAACTCACTATGTAGACCAGGCTGGCCTTGAACTCACAACGATCTGCCTGCCTCTGCCTCCTGAGTGCTGGGATTAAAGGTGTGCACCACCACGCCTGGCTTTATTTTTAAAGATTTTATTTGTTATTTTTATTTTATGTATATGAGTGTATTGTCTGCATGTATGTAAGTATAGCAGTGTTGTGCAGTGCCCACAGAGGTCAGAAGAGGCCATGTGATTCCCCGGAACTGGAGTTACAGAAGGTTGTTAGCTGCCATGTGGGTACTAGGAACTTAACCCAGACCCTCTGCAAGAGAAGCCAGTGGTCTTAATTACTGAACCATCTCTCCAACCCTGCTTATTTTTATTTTACGTGTATGAGTGTTTTGACTGCATATAAGTGCACCACATGCATGCAATGCCTGCAGAGGCCAGAAGGTGGCGCCGGATCCCCTGGAACTGGAGTTACAGACCAAGGAAAAGAACTTTAGGGTGAGTCATTAGGAAGCAAAGTTGGATTTATTAAGAAACAGTACATGCTTTAGATTTGGGGGGACAGAGAAAGAGAGGTGGAAAGGGGCATAAATGTCTTAATGATAGATATAGGGGGCTAGAGAGTAGAGAGCAGACTCAGTGGTTAAGAGCAAGCATTTATCTTCCAGAGGCCCTGAGTTCAAGTCCTAGCACCTCTATCAAGTAACCCAGCAGATCCCATGTCCTCTTCTGACCTCTGAGGCACCTGCAGGCACACACACATACATATGGGCAAAATAAATCTTTTTTTTAAAAAACCCACTTATATGTATATGTGTGTGTGTATATGTATATGTATGATTTTGTGACTTTTGAAATTACATTTTTCAAAGAATACAACTTAATACCATGTTCAAAGATTAAGCAGAATTAAGTAAAATTAGGTTTTAAAAACAAACTTATTCATTTCTTTTATCTTAAAGAATGTCTATTATTTATTTATTTACTTATTTATTTATTTTGGTCTTTTTGAGACAGGGACTCCCTGTAGCCTCAGCTGGCCTGGAGATCCCTATGTAGACCAGGCTAGCCTTGAACTCACAGAGATCCACCTGCTTCTGCCTTCTGTGCTGGGATTAAAGGCGTGTACCACCACACCCAGCTTAAAGAATGTCCTTTTATGAATGAAGGTGGTTCAGCATTCGGGTTTATGGAAGAGAGAAGAGTACTATTAAAATTAAACTCAAAGGTCACAGACATTTAAAAAAGAGTAAATGAACTTAAGTATTGGAATGGTGGTGGTATCTGAGGAGTAACAGTCATAAGTAGTAGAGTTTGAAGAAAATATATCTTGAGCCAAGGGAAGTGCATTAAACTCTTAGCATTGATCTTAACATTTATAGACAAAGCTCTTTTTTTTTTTTTTTTTTTATGAAATTGCTTGAGCATGCTAGGCAGACACTCTATAGTGAGCCGCATCCTCCAAGTCCTTCAAGATCATCTTGAATCCCCAGATTAGCAAATATTTCAGAAATGTTTGTGGCAGGCTCTGTGACTTTGCCCCTCTAAGTCACATTTGTCACGCTTCCTGCACATTATCTCTGTGCCACAAGTTGACCACGCTTTCAATGCCAGTGAAGAATTTGATCTCTTATCCAGTGAGCGGTTTTATTTAGCTAGAAATAGTGACTTCCTGAAAGAACTATAGTTTTTTGTTTGTTTGTTTCTTTTATGTGAAATTATGTATATCAGATGAAACCAATTTTGAACTAGTTACTAAACTCTTTACATCCTTTTAATTTCTATACTTGGATTATCAACATTGATTAGGGGGTGATGGGTTGGCGTGTTTTCACTTAATGAAATAGAGTTTTACCACCTCGCCCTGGCTTGCAAGAGCTGATTATATAAACAACTAGAGGACATGGGGCATTATTTTTAAATACAGTATTCCTGCTTGGTAATGTGTTATGCCTGTGGTTCTCAAACGAGCCTCGGGCAGGAATGTAAATTATCTAGCCCTACCTCGGATGCGCAGTCCAGAAAATCTGCACGTGGGACCAGCAGCATGATTTTGTGTGTGGTTGTTGGTATTTGTTTTTGACAAGAGGTCTCATTACTGTAGCCCAGGCTGGCTTCAACTAAGTTTTCTGCCTTCGCCTCCCTAGTGTTCCAGTTCTCCAGTTACAGACGTGCACCTCCAAGCCTAGCCAGCCATCTGCTCAAACAAGTCTCCATGTCATTTTGCTGCATGATAACACTGGAGAATCACTTGAAGTTAACAATTCAGATTCTTACCTCCAGCAAAACATGGATTGTGCATAACTTCCTGGTTCTTGTTTTTAGAATTACAGCTGCCAGACAGTTGCTACATGAGAGAGAAAAAGCACATTGGATCTGGTGATGCGTGCTTGTAATCACAGCGCTTGATCTCGTATCCAGTGACCTGGTTTTATTTAGCTAGAAGTAGTGACTTCCTGAAACATAGTTGTTGTTGTTTTTTCTTATTTTCTTTTATGTGAAATCATCTATAACAGATGAAATTTGAACTATTCACATTTTTAATTTGTCTTTGGGAGGCTGTGGCACGAGGATTGCTGCAAAGTCAAGCTTGGGCTACACAGCAAGACTGTCTCAAAAACCAAAGCAACAAAAAAAGGACCAGCAAAATTGCACAGTAGGTAAAGGCATTTGCTGGCAACCTGAATTCAGTTCTCAGAACCCACATGGTGGAATGAGAGAACCAAGCCCCAAAGTTGCCCCCCCAAAAAAACAACATGCTGGAGGTTGGGAGGGAGTGTTCAATTAAAGAAAAATGATAATACTGTAGGAAAAGAAAAATGGGTATTTTCATTTACTCAGCTGAAGACAACATTCATATAAGGAAATGTTCAGTTGCCCAAAACAGAATTAAATCTGTATGAGTCAGTGATGGGGCAGTTGTGATCCCAAAGAAATATCCATGTGTGTGCTTGCGTGTCAGTGAAGAGCGGGGAAAGCAAATAAGTTGCTTCTTAGAGTTGTTAATGACGACGGTGGACTTGAGAGAGTGACTCTGGGAAGGCACACATCCGCTTTTCATCCTTTACTAACATTTTATACTGTGCGAAACATGAGCATCACGGGAGTTTCGCTGTTGGAGAGATTGGTTTGTTGAATTTGAGGCTAAGCTGTTCCAGGCTGGCTTCAAGGCGTTCACTTCTTTTTTCGTTTTCCTCCTTGGTTTTCACTGTGTACGGTCATCCTACACGGTACTGTGTTCCAAAGGACCTTGTCACTCCAATGTATCTTGTACGTTGAGAATATTCTTTCAGAGACCCCCCCCCCGCCTTTTTCATGCCTCCCAGTTCTGCCTTCTTGTGTGTGTACATACGTTATTCATGTATCAGTATAAAAGCTGGGAACCACAGGAGAACACATATATTTGTCCAAGATTGGCTTGATTTGCCTAATATGATTATCTCTAGCTAACACCCATTGTCCTGCAAACCATACAACTTCCTTCTTTGTGGCTAGAGAGAGAGAGAGAGAGAGAGAGAGAGAGAGAGACTCTTTTTTCATGTTTAAAGGAATCTCCATGCTGATTTCCATAGAAGCTGAACCAGTTTGCATCCCCACCAGCGGTATTGTAAGTGTCCCTTTTGTCTGCTCCTTGCCATTGTGCGTTGTTACTTGTTTCAGGATAATGATGGCCTTTCTGATGGGTAAGAGGGAATCTTGATGTAGTTTTAATTTGCATATCTCTGATGGCTAGTGAGAGAGAACATGTTTTCATTGTTGTTTTAAACAATATGCATTTATTTAGCAACAATGGTACATATTAGAATTATTCAGTGAAAAAAAGCAAATATCTCAGTGCTTTTAAATCCTGGCCACATTACTCTTTGATGTTCAGGGATAACAAATCAGTATTCCCAGAAATTCTCAGAAATCTCAAAGTCATGGTTATTTTAAACATGTAACAATTTTCACATTCTATTTAAATAGCTGAACTTCTTGTTTAAAGAATAAAATGTGAGCTGGAGAGCTAGCACAGCCATTTAGGCTCAGGCTCACAACCAAAAAGACAAGAATAAAATACAGTAAGTTTAGTAGTACTTAGCACTAGAGTGTATAGAAATACCCAAATAGGGGCTGGAGAGATGGCTCAGCAGTTAAGAACACTTGCTATTCTTGCAGAAGACCCAGGTTCAAATCCCAGCACCCACATGGCAGCTAACAACTGTCTGTAACTCCAGTTCCAGGGTATCCAACAGCCTCTTCTGTCCTCTGCAGCATTGCACGACACGGGTGAACTTACCTACATACAGGCAATACATGCATACACATAAAATAAAAATAATAAAGTATATTTTTTTAAATCTGCAAAAAAAATTAAAAAAAAAAAAGAAATACCCAAACAATGAAAAACATAGATTAAATTTAGATGTCAGGCCGGAGGGATAGCATAGCTATTAAAGGCTAAGGCTAACAACCAAAACGTTAAATTTAGATGTCCCAGTGAGGTAACAGCCCCTCGTGG
>NW_008332644.1:2509011-2542961 GCF_000622305.1 Nannospalax galili | reverse complement strand
GGGAGGGAGGGAGGGAAGGAGGGTTGGTTGGTTGTACTTTGGAAGAGCATTCACAAAAAAGGACTTACTTGAAGCAGACTATATGTGTAGACTAATATGCCGTTTTAAAACTGCCTTTCCTTGTTCTCCTTTCTCAATGGTATGTGATACCCACATATATTTGTATACATATATACTTGTATATACAGGCTGGGGTCCACATATGAGGGAGAATATGTGGTTTTTGTTTTTTGTTCTGTTTTCTTTCTAGGATTGGGTGACCTCTCTTAAATTACACTTTCAAAGTTCATTCATTTTCCGCAGTTTTGTGATTTCATTTTTCCTTAGAGTTGAATAATATTCCATTTTATACATGCACCAGATTTCAGTTGTTTTTTCATCTTGATGGACAACTGGTTGGCTCCATTTCCTTGCTATAGCACGTAAAGCAGCAGTAAACATGGGTGCAACTGTCTCCATGGTGGGCTGTGGACTTCTCCTGGTAAATTCAAGAGCTAAATAGCTGGATCCTGTGATGATTCTGTTTTTAATCTTTTGAGGAACCTCCAAACTGATTTCCATAATGGCAGTCTTAATTTGCAGCCATGAATAAGGGATCCTTTTTCTCCACATCCTCTCCAACATTTGTGGTGAGACTTGATGATAGATGGCCATTTTGACTGGGGTGAGGTGGTGTCTCAAACTACTTTTAATTTGCATTTCCCCGATGGATCTAATAAATACAATTCAGTTTCAGGATACAAAATCAATTTTTAAAAATTCTTCAGATATGCCAACAATGCACTCCAAGAGAAAGAAATTAGAGGAAATATCCCATTCTAAGAGTTCTCTGATGGACTCTGGTATTCTGTGTATAGAATCATGTCATCTGCAGATCAGGACACTGACTTCTCCCTTTTCTGTTTGTATCTTTCATTTCCTTCTCATCTTATTGCTCTAGCTGAGACTTCAGGTGCTATATTCGCTAAGAGTTCAGAAGGGAACACCTTTGTCTTCTGACTCATTTTAATGGAAATGTGTTTTTGTCAATTTGATAGAAACTACAGTCGCATGGATAGAAGCAACCTCAGTGGATGAATTCCCCCATCAGATTGGCCTGTAAGCATGTCTGTGGTGCATTTTCTTGATTGTTGATTGACACAGGAGGACCTAATCCAATCTGAGCAATGCTATCCCTGAGCAAGCCATGGGGAGCAAGCCAGCAAGCAGCATTCCTCTGTGGTCTCAGCTTCAGCTCCTGTCTCCAGGTTCCTGCCTTGTGTTTCTGCCTTGGCTTCCATTGACGATGGGCAATAAGCTGTAAAATGAAATACTTTCCTCCCCAACTTGCTTTTGGTCAGTGTTTTAGTACATTATACAGAAGAAAAGTAGACCAGAAATTGGTAACAGAAGTGGGGTGTTGCTATGCCAGGCCTGACCATGTTACTTTGGGGAGAATTGTGAAAGCATCTGGAACTCTGGGCTGGAAAACCCACTGAGTGCCCAGAGCTTACTGAGCTGTTGTAGGAGCTTAGAAGAAAGAACACTGAGAAATACAGATGGTGGAGGACTGACTTGTGGGCTTCAGAGGAAGTTGAGAGAGCACCAAAGATTTGGCGCTGGCCAGGTAATATTTGAATTAAGAATCTCTGGAAGTGAAACCTTTGTGCTTTACTGGGACAATGGATGCTGGCTAGCTGGGGCAGAAAATCATCTATGATTAACAAGAGACCAGTCTGACTCAATGTGAAATCTTCTGGGGGAGTATTTCCTCAGGGTCAGTACACAAAGCTGGGGTCCAGAGGGCACCAAGGCTGCATGTCAAGGTGGAAGACAAACTTGACAATGTGTAGGCATCTCCCCCTCAGCCTCAGTTGCAGTGGAGACCCATGATTGAAGAGGTCATGGAAAGAAGTAATTGAGGTTTGGCACTGTGAGCAGGGTTGGAGTTCTGACTGAGAGACCAGGAGAGGCCATTAATGATAGTACAGGCTAGGTTGCAGTGGAGACCCCAGGATACTGGAGATGTCAGAACCAGGGGGCAGCCAACAAGAACAGCAGCAGGTATGGAGTGGCAGGAGAGTCCCAGAGTGGAAGCCCTGGAAGGCCATTTCATGAAGCTGTGAAAGTGCAGCCTGGGTTGCAGTGGAGACCCTAAGATGTTGGAGACATCAGAGCCCTGAGACTTCTGCCAAGGAGAGCTGCACACAGGGAGTAGACCCAGCCCAAGAGAGATGTATGTTGCATGTAGCAAAGCTGGAGGGGTTGAGCCAGCTAAGCCCTTTGGAACTAAAGTCCCAGACACCGGGTATGGAACTACAGACTTTAGTGTTTGTCCGGCTGGTTTTAGGTCTTGCTTTGTCCCTGTATTCCCTGACTATGCTTCCGTTCCTCCCTTTTGGAATAGGAATGTGTATTCTTTGCCATCGTACATTGGAAGTATGTAATTTGCCTTTTGATTTTACAGAGGGTCACAGTGGTTAGAAGATTGTCTTAAGTCTTGAAAGAGACTTTGGGCCTTTGGACTGTGTTAAGACTGTGAAAGGCCATGGGGACTTCTGTAGTTAGACTGAATCCATTTTGCATCGTGATATGGTCATGAGCCTTTGGGGATCATCAGGGAGTGGAATGTTGTAGTTTGAATGAGAATGTCTCCCACAGGCTCAAGTATTTGGACACTTGGTCCCCAGTTGGTTGGTGGTGCTGTTTGCAAAGGTTTAAGAGGTGTGGCCTTGAGCAGACCGCCAGAGTGCATGTTCAGGCCTCCCTCTGGCATATGGGCTGAGAACTCAGGGGACCTGCCTGAGAGGACCTGGGTTCTTCCCCAATGTGGTCCAGCCTTTGAGAGGGAACTGACACTGATTCTGGCCCCTCCAACAGCTATCAAAGTACTTGAAAACAATCCTGAGTCCATCACTCTTGAATCCAGCCTTGGCAGACAAAAGAAAAATGAGGAACCCAATAGAGGGATGCTTTTAGAAATTCTCATTAAGAAATCCCAATGGACTCTGATATGAGCATTTGAAATTTTCCCTGTTCTTTTTTCTGGTTCCCTGTCTAGAACTTGTAATGCTAATTACTCTTGTCTTTACTTTTCCTTCACATCCCCTATTCCCAGTCAAGGACTTTGCTTTCTCCCTACAGATAAGAGTTATGCAATTTGAGAGTCTTTTAGATAAACCCACTGAAGGGGTACTCCGGTTGCCTCCAATTGCCTCACCCTGCATCCCTTGTTCAGCATGGAAGAAGCCAGAGCGGTCTGCGTCCCGATTCCCTATCCAAAATCTGGATAACCTCTTCAAAGGATGGTGTGATAAGAATAGGAGGTAGGAATTGGCAAAGCAGTTAGGTAGGGGTAAAAAGACCCCAAAGAAAAGTAGCCAGTTTCTTGGCTAAAAGTCAAAATGTCCTTGGGCCTCTTAGCAACATACTCTGTTCCAAAGGCCAAAAACTTCAAAATCCCTTAAAGGATTTTAGGGTTACCTCTTTGGGCAGGGGAAGCCCCATTGAATGAATGAATGAATTAATGAATTAATTAATTAATTAATTAGAGAGGGAGGGAGGGAAGGAAGGAAGGAAAGAAGGAAGAAGGAAAGGAAGGGAGGGAGGGAGGGAGGGAGGGAGGAAGTTGTCAGAAAAAAATGATGGGGAGATATGGGAAGTGCTGGAGGGGAGGGAGTGGGCATGGATTTGATCAAAACACCTTATATGCATGTATGAAATTCTCAAAGTTTAAAAAAAAAAAAGAGGTGTGGCTTTCCTGAAGGAAGTAAGTCATTGGGAGCAGGCTTTGAGAGTTCACAGCCTGACTTCCAGTTGCTCTCAGTTTCCTGCTCTGGCCACCTCCTGGCACACCTCCTCCGCTTTGACCACTCTCCCTCTAGAACTATAAACCAAAACAAAGCAAACTGTAGGTTGCATTGGTCATGGTGTTTTATCACAGCAGCAAAAAGTAATGAGTACAATGGGAAGACCTCACATACCAGGCTACCTGTGTTCTTTGGGAAAGCCTGTCAAAAGAAACATTTTTAATGAAAGAATAGGAGAAAAAGAAAGTGGGGGGGAAGAATAGAGTGAGAAGAGAGGTGACCTGCTGACTCGACATTGCTTATTAAATGAAGGAGGAATACTTGTGAAGGGGAGAGAGTAGGTATGAGTAGAGTCTGCATGCTGTCCTCCCCCCCACCCCACTCTCTGCTTCCAGCTCCAACACTACTGGTATTCCTTCCTGGGCTCCCAGATGCCTAGCGCACCTCTAGGCAGTCTTGTAATGTCAGATCACAGGTACTGGTCACACTCTGGGTTAGGGACTGGGCATGTTAGCCCTGTCAGTGGGGGCGTCCTTCATGAGTCAGGTCATACATACTGTGTTTGTTCCTCTGTGTGAGCACTCTACCTGGAGCACTCTGTTTCTAAGCTGCAGTGTGGAGGTGCTCTGCCGGCCAGTCTCAGGTCATAATTCCATGACACTTGCTCAGAATTTCCTGTGTGTGTGGTTCACAGAGGGGCTGGGGCTACTCAGGAGAGGATTTTTTTTTTTTTTCTTTTTCTGTTTATGTTTAAGAATATTTTATTTTGAGGCTGTAGAAATGGCTCATTGGTTAAGAGTACTGGCTGTGCTTACAGAGGAGCTGGGTTCAGTTCCCAATACCCACGTGGCAGCTAACAACCATCTGTAACTCTAGTTCCAAGGGATCTGATGCCCTCTTCTGGCCTCCAAGGGTATTGCACCACATGGATGCACTTACACACATACAGACAATACACTCATGCCTATAAAACAGAAATAAATTCATAATTTTTAAAAAATAATACTTTATAATCCATTCAAAAAATGAATTTAACATTGACGATCTTTTCAAAGATCTTTTCAACCTGCAGTTGCTCTGGTCAGTTGCTGAAAGAGAATTACCGGATGTGTCTGCTGCCGCCCGCCTTGTGTACTTTTCCTTCCCTACATCCCTCTCTTTGTCTCTTTACATGCCTGCTGCTTAGTGTGCAGTGCTGATTTTATGGGGCTCTGGGTAAGGTGGTTCCCGTCACCCTTCCTCACGGGAAGCAGAACTCCCCAGTCTCTCCACTTCTTCAGGACCAACTCTGTATTTCCCATCCTTTTTTTTGTCTTTTCAAGACAGGGTCTCCCTGTAGCCGCAGCTGTCCTGGAACTCACAATGTAGCCCCAGCTGTCCTGGAACTCACAATGTAGACCAGGCTGGCCTTGAACTCACAGAGATCCTCCTGCCTCTGCCTCCCAAGTGTTGGGATTAAAGGCATGCACCACCACACTGGGCTCCCATTCTTTATCTTAAAGTTACCTAGCTTACTTTGCTATTGGACTGGGATTTCCGGCCATGGCCCACCTCTTCTGGTAGCTCTTACCTAGCTTCTCCATTGTACTCCCTGGAGATTTTAGCAGACGTGCCTCTGTGTCACCCCCACCTTGGACCCCAAGCTGCCGTCACAGAACAGGTGTGCACCACTGTTCCTCGCCTTGTTTTGTTTCATTACCATGCTGAGGACCAAACTCAGGGCCCTTTATGTGCTAGGCAAGTGTTTTGCCAGTAGAGTACATTCCCAGCCTACCCCCACCTCCCTTTTAAAATCAAGTTTTGTTTGTTTGTTTGTTTGTTTGTTTGTTCCCTTTGGAAACATTTATTATGAAATTCACATTATATGATCCGGTATAGTGCTACAAAGAGATCTGCAAGTAACATCCAATCCAGGACGGAGCATAGTGATGGTGACATTATTGATGCTTACAAAACTATAAATCAAGTGTTTTAAAGTAACAAGATTTTAAAGAATTTTTGGAATCACATTTCTAGATCATCATTATCATCGGTATACCTGTGATTAATTTGGTGAAGAGTCTGTGTGATTTTTTTTTTTAAGTGCTAAAACTCAAGGATGAATTTTAGTATGATTAAACTAGCAGTTTAGCTGAACACACACTGAATTGGTATTACTAAAATCTAGATGGGGGGCAGAAATTAAAATAAGCTTGAGGTCTGGGGCCACATGTACCTAAGTTGGAGAGTGTTCACCTAACTGCAGGAAGCCCTGGGTTTAATCTCTGTCACCACTTAAATCAGCAGTATGGCACACACCTGTCTGTAATCCTCACCCTGGAGGATAGAGGCAGCAGGATCAGGGGTTCAAGACTGCTCCAGCAAAGTGAAATCCGTCTCAAAAACAAAGCAACAGCAAAGAGACGGACTACAGAGGTTCAGCATCAGGTCTGTATCATTTCACAAAGGCTTTGGCTTAGCCTTAGTTTTCATAGTGGTTGAAATGTCCCCTATGTGATTTTGTGCTAAAGCCTTATTTATTTTCTCTTGCTTTAAAAACAATTTAAGCATAAAAGAACCTTTTCTTTTAGTTTTTGGCCGTTCTGGGACTCAAACTCAGGGCCTGGCCCCATGCTGAGCAAGTACTGGACCACTGAACACCTACCCCCAAATTATCCCATTTTAATCTTTTTTTCTTATTTAGCTATTTATTATTTTATTTTGAGATAGGGTCTTGCAGTGGAGCCATATGGCTTCAAATTGATGATCCTCCTGTCTTGGCCTCCCAAGGGCTGGTACTGTGCAGCTTGAGGACCCACAGAGCCTGAGGAGGCCTCTTCCAGGACATAGACCTTGGCTTGTGTCACAGGGCCTCAGTAGAGACTGGGTCCGTTATTCCAAGGGCTCTTTTTGTTTTTGTTTTTGTTTTATATTTTATTTATTATTATTATTTTATTTTATATGTATATTGCCTGCATGTAGATAAGTGCACCTGTGTTGTGCAGTGCCCTCAGAGGACAGAAGAGGCTGTCAGATCCCCCTGGAATTGGAGTTACGGACAGTTGTTAGCTTCCATGTAGTGCTGGTCTTCTTGAACCTAGGTCTTCTGCAAGAAGTCTGTCCTTGAAAAAGAAACTTATTAGGTGCACTGTATGTGCTGGTATACTTCTTATCCAAAGAAGTCTGTTCTTGAAAGGAAAATTTATTAGGTGCATTGTACAGGCTTTTGGATAAAGGAAGGAATGCTGGTCAAGAAAAGTTTTTTATCAAGGCAAGGCATGGTGGGGTCATACTTATAATCCTAATACTTGGGAGACTGAAACAGGAATGGATTGCCACAAATTCTAAGCCACCCTGGGCTACAGAGTGAGTTCCAGGCTAGCCAGAGCTACTGTGTAAACTTTTTGTCTCAAAACAAAGCAATAAAAGCAAAACAGTACCGGGGACAGCAGAGATGGCTCAGCAGTTAAGAGGACTGGCTGCTCTTGCAGAGGACCCGGGTTCAATTCTGAACACTCACATGGTAGCTGACAACCATCGTGACTGCAGTTCCAGGGGGATCTGACACCCTCTTCTGACATCTGTGGGTATTGCATGACATGGGTGCACTTACATACAGGCAGACAGTACACATAAAATAAAAGAATTTTTTTTAAAGCAGAACACTATCTAAAATCATTCAACAAAGGGATCCTTACTTGTACATTTGTGATAAGGAAGTTGAACCCTGATTTCTTAGCCATTTAAAAAGTCTTGTTTGTGATGCTTCTCAGAAAAATGAGGCCAGTTCTTCAGCAGGGATCCTGTCCACTGTGTTGAAGTTCATGGATGTCAGACAGCCAGGCATGTATGAGTGTATGAGAAGACTTCCTTTCTTCATGATCTCGCTCTCTGTCTCTCCCCCCTTCCCTCCCTCCCTCCAACCCAGCTATCATGTTTTAGGATTATGGGCCCACCTGGATCCTTATTCTTTTTCATTTATATATCTTAATTCTAACCATCTGAAATATAATGTGAAAAGCCTTACCTGACAGACTTTTCTCCCGCCCCTTAAAAATATCAGTCACTTACACAAAGCAAAAGGAGACAAAAACCCCACAGTCAAGGACACAGTTCAGCTCTTCTGTCAGCAGGTGGCAGGCTTTCCTTTCATGGCACAGTGCCACTTTTCAAAAATTCCCTTTCTCATGCTAACAGAGCCTTTTCTGTGCAGTGCTGGAGATTGAACCCAGTGGCCGAAGCACGAAGCGTGCATGGGAGGCATTGTACACAGAGCCACCTCTCCAGCCCTAGTCCGATGTACTCTTTTTAAAATTCTTCCTGTATGTGTTTGTTGTGTGGGAGATATGTGCTCTATGTCACTTCAGAGTTAACTTACACCATTGGTCTGCAGGATTTAAAGCAGGAGTGACAACATCCAGTTACAGCAGGTTTGTCTTTTGTCCCCTCTCTGTTTATCTCCTAGAATAAGGAAGATACAGAATTGCTTAGCAGTTGCCCAGGAGAGGTTTCTTCATTTGTTTGGCAAGTTCCTTCTTATAAGTAGGTGGAAGTCGGTGGTGTGGTCTGTTCCTAAGCCTGATCACAGCACAGCCCTTCATTTACATTGCTCTTCATGCCCTCCCTTTTGGGATTTAGGTTGGGACACAATTAACTACCAGTTCCATTATGTAAACCAGGTATGGTGCGTACACCTGTAGTTTGAGCTGCGTGGGAGGCTGAGATGGGAGGAACACTTGAGCTCTCCTGAGTTCAAGAAACAAAGAGTGCCTTCTTCAAAAAAATCACCGTATTCTTATGCAACTTTCCCATGAACAAAGATCACTTCACTCCTCTATGTTGGTTTCTCTGTCAAACTGTTAGAATTCTAAGAGAACAGATGAGTCACTCAGTGGATTCTGATGGAAGGAGATGGAACAAGTTGAGAACTCCTAGGCATTACCACATGCTAAATGCTGCAAAATAGAAACTCAGTGATGTTGGTTACTGGAAGAAAAAAGGACTAGTCCAGCATCCCAGGACTTGGGAGGCTGAGACTGGACTTTTGAAAAAGAAGATGTGGAGAGACCTGGAAGGGAGACCACACAGGTACTAGAATTAGGAACCCCTAGCAAGTAGAAGCTGATTTCTCTTTGGGTTGAAGGTATCTACTTATGCCCAAGCACATCCTGTGTATCCTGATTTACCCTCACACAGCCCAGCTGATAATTATCGTCATAGTTTCCTGTTAAGAACTAGCTATATGTAGCAGCGTAGACTGATTCTGGCTTCCTGAAACTTAGGTAGTTGCCTCTTTTAGGTAATATTAGTAGTGACATATTGATTACAGAAAATAACAAAAGAAAATAAGGTCACCTGTGATCTTGTCACGCCTCTCTGATCACATTTGATTCCTAGAATATATTGATTGAGTTGTGTTGGCTATTATTGAATTTAGTTTGTTACTACTGTATTTAAGACATCAGAATCTATAAATGAAATTAGTTCTGTTCCATCTTTCTGTGCTTTAATGATTTTATTTTGTTTTCTTGAGGCAGGGTCTCACTATGTAGCCTAGGCTAGCCTGGAACTCACTGCTCCTCCTGCCTCAGCCTCTGTACAGGCATGTGCCACCACTCTGGGCTTGGGTTGCCTTTGTCCCTGTCTGTCTGTGCTAGGAATCTGCCCAGGGCCTCCTGCATGCTGTTCCTCCCCCACATACAGCCCCTGAGCAACACCCCAGAGACACAGTCCTGCTGTACGTTAAGTTCTCGGATATAATGCACCAACACTAGAATAAAAGCTTAAAGTCCCTAGCCTTGCCATTTTTCTTTAATATAGCCTATAGAAAAATAGCAATCTATGACAACAGTGTTTCTTTCAAGCAGACAGAATACCAGCTATGTGATATGGGGAGACCAAGATGAACAAAAAGTTTGTTCTGTTCAGGCACAGAAATTCAGCTGTAATAAAATCTGTAATAAAATGAATAACAACTTGAGTGATAAACATCTTGAAATACTGGCACATGGTACCTAAGAAAGAAGCAGATATAGACTGTATTCGACAATCTGATTTGAGAGTCTCAAAGGGATTTTGAAATTTCAAGTTACTAAGGCTAGGTTTTTGGAAGGATTTTAAGAAATCTGTTGAGATGGGACCCAGAGGTTCTCCTCTGTGGGCAGGTGTGTGTAAATTCACAACACAGTAACCAGCTTCACCAACAGTCACCTACTAGGCAAATTTTTGTAGCAATTTTAAACAATAAGGAAGAGAAAAATCTTCCCTTTTCACTCATTTTCAAAAAAATACAACTTAAGCCAGGCGTGGTGGCACACACCTTTAATCCCAGCACTTGGGAGGCAGAGGCAGGTGGATCTCTGTGAGTTCAAGGCCAGCCTGGTCTACATTAGTGAGTTCCAGGACAGCTGGGGCTACAGGGGAGACCTTGTCTCAAAAAGACCAAAAAGAAAAAAGAAAACACAACTCCCCTTTCATTTTTGGGGGCCCCTGGTTGTTTACACTGCAAGCAATGTTCACAGAACATTTACACTACCTTGTTTTGATTCTGTTTTGAACAATGGCAGCACTAAAGTCATTGCACAGTTGCCTCCTTCAAAACTTTGACCAGAAGTCAGATAGCTAGCTACATTGATGTTTGTCCTGTTAAAAACAAAACAAAACAAACAAACAAACAAAAAAACCCTTTATTTCTATCGTGAAGCAAGAAGAAGGGACAAGTTTTGTAAGACTCACAGAGAATATTGCATTTTACTTCCTATGAATTGACTTCCTCATATGACCTCGTTTTTTTGTTTGGAATATTTTTCTGGGGTGGCAGTTAAGCTTAAAAATACATTCTGCATTGGTGTGATGGTTGAATTATGGTAACCCAGTTATGCGTATTTAATTTCTAGATTGAATTACTCAGAAAGCATTATATTTACTACAGGTTTTATGTGGGATTGTGATGTGTTCACTTTCAGCTGCTACCACCCTCTCAGTGTAAAGGACAAAAAAAAAAAAAGAAAGCAATATGATTAATACTTAATAAATAGGGTTAGGACCAGTGAGATGGCTCAGGAGGTAAAGGCACTTGCTGTCAAGCCTGAGTTCAATCCCCTGAACCGACATTACTCCCCCAAGTTGTCCTGATGCGCACGTACACACGCGCACACACACACACACACACACACACACACACACACACACACACACACACACACACACACACACACACACACACACACACACACAATCACAATGTAATTTAATTTTTTTTATAGATTTAAACAGATAGATTTGATTTTTGGTGGGTTTGCATACCTCTCCTCAAACTCTTGATACTCCTACCTCAGCCTATCAAGTACAGCTGCAATGGGAGGTTTAAGCCCTACATGAAGACTTCTTGCCCTTGGCATGTGACTGGCTCTGAGAAACTTTTTTTTTAAACATAATCTGACATATCTGAGGCTACTCTCAAACCCTCTGTGTATCTGAGGATCACCTTAAACATCTAATCCTCTGACTTCCGAATGCTAGGATGACAGGTGTGTACCACATCTAGTTTCTATAGTGTAGGAATCAGTGTTCAGGGCTTCTTGCATTCTAGGCAAACTCTACCAACTGAGCTACACCCCAGCTGCAGCCCATGTTAGCCTGGAATTCACTATATAGCCCAGGTTGGCCTTAACTTGTGATAATCCTTTTGTCTGAGCCTCATTAGTACTTGGAATGTGGGTGTGGCCCACCATGCCTAGTTCTGAGGTGTGTGTGTGTGTGTGTGTGTGTGTGTGTGTGTGTGTGTGTGTGTGTAAACCAGAGGCCAACCCCAGCTGCCCTTCTTCAGGTGCCATTCACTGAATTTGGTGGGGTTTCGGGCGGTGGGGTGTTGCTTGCTTGTTTTTGTTTTTGAGACAGGGTCTCTCACTAGCCTGGAGCTCACCAAGGATGAGGCTGGCTGGCTACGGAGGCCCAGGATCCACCAGTCTCTGCCTCGCCAGAACTTGGATTACAAGGTGCCACCTCACCCAGCTTGTTTTGCCATGAATTCTTGGGATGGCCTCAGGTCCTCCAAGCACTTTCCTGACTGAGCTGTCTTTTAGCCCTAAGAAACTTTGTGGTGGCAAAATAAGAAGTAGTAATTTTTATTTCCAATCAGATAAAAGGCAGTCTACAAAGCTCAGGTAGTTAAAAACACTGGCTATCACTTTCTTCATAAAGGCGTCCAGTTACAGCGGCAATGGGAGGTTTAAGCCCTACATGAAGACTTCTTGCCCTTGGCATGTGAATCCCGTCTCTAGCACTTGGTTTCTGTTTCTGTGAAGTGAAGAGACTGCTGGGCAGCCAGGTGCAGGCACTGTGTGCTGAGGCGAAAGCCCATTCTGTGCTGAGGAGCTGCCTGGGGTGCTCCCTTCTCAGAAAATGGAAAAGCTGTGTGAAAACCAAAATAGGGGGTTTTGTTGTTTGTTTTGTGGTGCTGAGGGTCAGACCCAGGACCTCGTGAAAGCTGCTCTATGGACTACATCTTCAGCCCCAAAGGTTGGTTGTTTTTTAATTCATTGCTTTTTTGTGGCACGTGTGTGTATGTGTGTGTCCAAGCACTGCCACACTGTGCAGTCCAAAGACAGCTTTCTTTCAGGAATCGGCTTTTCCTTATACCTTGAATCTCAGGGATCAAACTCAAGTTGTCAGGCTTTTACCCCTCGAGCAACAACAGCAGCAACAACAACAAAAACCTGCAGCTCTTGTACATAAGTAACATAAAAGTAATAAGTGATTTAATTTCTCCAGATTCCATATTGCTTAACTGTAGAAAAGAGGGGTTGTATTATCTTTCTCTAATATTAAACTGATTGAATTAGGCTGCCTATAAAGGGTATTGGCATGCTTTTAGGACTCTGACAGACTGAAAAAGGCCTAGATAAACATTAGTCAAGTGTTTGATGAGTGTAAATCCCTCAAGGAGGGGTATTTATTTATTTATTTATTTATTTTTGAGACAGGATTTTATGTGATCTTGATGGACTAAACCTTGGGATCCTTCTGCCTCTGCCTCAAAGCACTAGGGTTATAGACATGCCCCAAAGCCTCTGGCTCTTGTCCAGGTTTTGATGTTATTAGCTTGCTTTCTGTGCCAGCCAGTGTTTTGTGGTAAACTGGCTAAATTTCTTGCTTTGTCTCTCAAGCAGTACACTCCTAAAGTTGTCTGTCTTTTTAACGTTTCTGATTGTGGACAAGATTAATGCTGTTTGCTACTCACATGTTAAATAAACACCATTTTATTTCCCACGGAAAATCATTTGTATTATAAATCAGCAATAGAAGTGGGCATTGATTCTGTCACTGACACTGTCATGTGCCCTATTTTAGACCTTCCTATGCTGAGTCTGTTGCTGCCACTTACCATTGATAAGCCTTAATTTATTCACCTATAAAATGAAAATAACAGTGACATAATACAGCAGGATTAGAAGGAATGCCAAGTGCTTAGAACTTAGTAACTTTATTTATTCATTCATTCATTTACATAATTTAGTCACTTACTTTTGCACTGTGTGGAATGAAACTCTGGCCTCGGGTCTTCTGAGTAAGTACCCTGCCCTTAGTATGAGCTATACCCAGGTTTCCTGAGTAAGTACCCTGCCCTAATATGAGTTATACCCACAGCAGAAGCGAGTAAACTCTAGCTACTTGTAATCTTTTTGTCTGGTTTGGTTTGGGAGGGGGGATGTTTGGGTTGGGGTTGTTTTGTTTTGTTTTTGAGACAGATGCCTGCAACTCAGAGACCCTCCAGCTTCTGCCTCCCAAGTCCTAGCATTATAGATGTGAACTACCACATCTATCACCGATCGTTCTTAAGATTTATATACTTTTATATTTTGTGCATATGTCACAATTTGTTCACATCTCTGATACTGTCTTGTGTTTGCTGTGCTGGGGATGAAGCCAGGGCCTTGTGCATGCTAATCAGATATGCTACCATTCAGCCGCAGCCCTGGCCCTGCTCATGTGTGCCTGAGTTTAGGGGTTTTGTGTTTTGTTATTGTTGCTTTTTTTGAGGGTTGTTGTTATTGTTGCTTTTGAGACAGGATCTCATGTAGCCCAGGCTGGCCTTCAGCTATGCAAGGGAGGATGACCTTGAATTCCTAACCCTCCTACTTCCTCCTCCCAAGTGACAACAGGCATGCAACACCATGCTCAGCTCTCTCCTGCATTATCAGCTAGGCGGGGGCTGGAGAGATGGTTCAGTGGTTAAGAGCACTGGCTGTTCTTGCAGAAGACCCGGGTTCAGTTCCTAGAACCCACATGGCAGCTAACAACTTTCAGAAACTCCAGTTCCAGGGGAACTGGCATCTGCAGGCATTGCACAACATGGGTGCACTTACATACATGCAAACAAAACGCTCATACAGAAATAAAAATTTTTAAAAAGAATCAGGTAGGTGTTGTTATTTAGGTTGTTTAGTTTCCTAGTATTATAAACAAATCTTCAGTCTATATCCATCAACTATATCTTGGTGTAGTGCCATATTTCCTTTCGATAAATTACTAGACACTATATGGTATATCAAAGTGAATGTAATATTTCTTTTTTTAATATTTTATTTATTTTATGTGTATGAATATATTGCCTGCATGTATGTAAGTGCACCTGTGCTGTGCAGTGCCTGTGGAGGTCAGAAGAGGGCATCAGATCCCTTGGAATTGGAGTTATGGACAGTTGTTAGACACCATGTGGGGTAGTAGGAGTCAAACCTGGGTCCTCTGAAAGAGCATCCAGTGCTCTTAACTACTGAGCCATCTCTCCAGCCCTGAATGTAGTATTTCTAAATATCCCTCAAGAAGGTTGTGGAAGCATAGTTCCCAAGATTCTTTGTTGTTATTGAAGGTGGTTTAGAGCAGATTAGTTAGCATTTTGTACATAATATAACAATCTTTCCAAAATGGAGTAAGCACCTTTGCTGACCTTGAGCGCCCATTACTAATTAGTTGTAATAGTGCTTTCTCTTAGAGAAATGTTACGAATCTTATGGTAAGATAGCAGTGTCAGAGGCTGAGGAGATGGCTTAGTGGGAAAACAGTTGCCACAGAAGGTGAGGATTAGAGTTCGGATGCCAGCACCATGCGAATGCCACGTGGACATGGTGGCCTGCCTGGAATCCCAGCAAAAGGAGGCAGTGACGGGCTCCCCAGTCAAGCTGGCCAGCTAGACTAGCTGAGTGGGCCAGTTCTCTAGGTTCAAGTGAGAGACCCTGCCTGCAAACATACAGTGGAGAGACCCATGCACAAAGAGAGCAATGTCAAAGGTTTCACATTTAGTAAACAAATATAGGTAGTTTGCTGGTGATCCATTTTAAAAGCAGTTTAAGAGCTAGTGTGGTAGTGAACTCCTGGTCAACAGTAACCACTGCCCAGGAGGTATGAGAGGCAGGAAGATCTCTTGGTGCTTGTGGCCAGCCTGGCTGCATGTTGAGTCCCTTCTCTGAGCACAGTAGAGAGAACTGATACGAAAATGTATTTATATTTGTGAAGCTTAACCATGTTCCTGGTGATAAAGCTTCCCAGAGCCCTGTTGTAACTTATCTGTCAGTTCCTGACGAGTATTAGCACAGTTTAAAGGCTTGAATGGTTCGTTTTTAAAAATAAAAATATTTTCGTCACTTAAGTTTTTGGTTTTTGTTTTGTTTTTTTTTTAACTGAACTTGTGCTGCCCAGGCTAGCCCACCTGGACTCCTCAGACAGGGGAAACTGGCAATATAGGTGAAAACTATTGCACCTGTATTTTCCAGTTTTACAGTAGATTTATGTCATGGTTTTATTAAGATTTTTTATTAAAGTTTATTAAAGCATTCCCACAGTGCTAGAAAATATGAAGAAAAAGGTAACCACCATCTTAAACCCATTGCCATGGATTTAAACAAGACAGCATCCTGTTGACCTCACTTTCATATATAATGTCTTTGTACACAGGCCTTAAAATAACTAATCTTTTATTTTTAGTTATGGATAAAATAAACATCATATTAAAGGCCTGCCTTAGCCATATTTAAGTATACAGTTTGATAACACACACTCTGAGAACTACTCTCATCTTCTAAACTGGAGCTCGGTACCAAGTTTGTTTATCAGCAGCCCCTGTCCTCCTCCCCCAGCCCCAGTAGCCAAACCTCGTCTTTTTCACTTTGTATTGAAATAAAGCATTCACAAAGGAGTACACATAGCACAGGCACACTGACCAAACAAAACCCTACAAGAAAAAGGAGTATTTTAACAGTTGCTTCTCACTGTGTTCCGATGGTCCTGATCGCCCTTCCCTTCCCCGGCATGTTTTGCAGCTGACTGTTCTGTGGGCTCACTGGTTGCTAGCTGTCACCATAGCATAATAAAGGTCTGTGCAGGAGTGCGTCACAGAGAGTGTTTGCATAGGGCTTAGTCAAGGCTTTGGAACCGCCCTCTGTGTACCTTGTGCTATATCAGTACTTCTCAGACAGGAAGAAATTTCTTTCGCTGGCACAGCTTGTCCGGTTATCTTCAGGGTAAGTGTTTACTCTTCATCTAAAAACATAAGTTTCTTGTACTTAACTTTGTCATGATTCTGGTTAGATTCTTTACCTTGTTGAAACTTTGGCCATTTTAATAAACAAATTAGGGAATAAAAGTAAAGTGATCAAGTGTAGTATAATGTCCAACTTCTTTAGTTTGCAAAACTTTCAAATATCTCAGGCTCAAAAACTACATTTTATGTACTCTGATTTTAAGGATTTCTTTTATAGACGTAGATATTAAAAAAAAAAAAAAAGCAAAGTGCTTTCAGAAAGCTCAAGATTGCAAGCAGGGGTAACACTGTAAATGCTAATTTTATTGCTCATTGAGTTGCTGTATGACTTAGTTTTGCTGGTAGCCACATGCTTTGTGTCACTAGAATTAGGAGCAATTTATTATGACTAGTAATAAAGATTAACTTTATGCATGTGAGCCTTACCCAGGATGTTAGAGATTGGAGTTATACTGCTGTATTTTCTGAATTGATAAAAGCTACATTTCTGATGTAACAACTTGTATATTAAAAATTAAGATTCAAGGCCAGGCATGGTGGAACACGCCTTTAATCCCAGCATTTGTGAGGCAGAGGCAGGCGAATCTTTGTGAGTTCGAGGACAGCCTGGTCTACATAGTGACTTCCAGGACAGCCGGGACCCTGTCTCAAAAAAGACACACACATACACACAAAAAATTAAGATTCAAACACGTAAAGACTGAGGATGTAGCTCAGTGGTAGACCATTTGCCTAACTTGTCCTGGACTGGATACCTAGCACCTCCAAAAAAATCCTTAGGACACAGACAGGTAGTCTAGTAAAATCTAGAAAGCTGTGACTGTGTTAGATTTTTGTTTGAGACAAGGTCTTATTATATAGCCTAGGCTAGCCCCAGCCTCCTAAGTGCCTCCTACAAGGGTGTGCCACTGTACCTGGCTCTTAGAGACAGGGTCTCCCTGTAGCCCCAGCTGGCCAGGAACTCACTATGTAAACCAGGTTGGCCTTGATCTCACAGAGATCCACCTGCCTCTGCCTCCTGAGTGCTGGGGTTAAAAGTGTGCACCACCACACCCGGCATAGTTTCTTCTTAAAATTAGATCATGCAGCAGACTGTTTCTCCAGCAGTTTGCTTAGTTTTATTGGCAGCTTTTAACAAACTGCATCTCCAGGCACTGTTTGTTGCCTATGTTACTGTTCTAGGGCAAGGAGCAGACTAGGGAGAACTGAGTATACTAAGAATCAGCAATATAAATTCATCACCATATGCCTGCATTTGCTCATTTTGAAAAATTCTATTAGGTAGTAGAATAGGGAGGGTAGAAAGGGCAGAGGTTTGCATTCGGAATCCTCCTACTGTTTGCTTTCAGTTACCGGTAAAACCCTGCCTCTGTTTTCCTATTTGAGGAAATTGACAAAAGTTGCCCATTTTTGAGTACACCCTTGAGTTTGCTTTCTGTTTCCTCCTACACCTCCGTTTGCTGTTCGGTTTCCTTTTTGTTTAATGCCTGCATTGAGAGTGTTTCACTTTCCAGTTTGTGTATTTCTCAGTACTGACTAGGGAGAATTATTTAAATACAATAGGGAAATTACTATAGTCCTACATTTAAAAAGTAATTTATAGTTTAGTTTTCCATGTGCTAATCACTCTAAAAAGTTGACATATTAAAATACCCAAACTTAAAACAAGCAGTATTGTTTACTAGAAAGGTGCGGTAATTAAAAACAAATTCTCTGTGGGTGTTTAACTCTGTTGGTGACTATTTTCATATTATAGTGAGATGTACCTTTTCTCAAAATACATACTTGCCACTTAGTTTCAGTGCCTTATCAGTGTAATTTTCATATTTCTGTAAACATCAAAATTAAAAACAGAGTCACAACTTTTAAAGCTTTAATAAATTAAAATTTTTCTGCTTTCCTGTGTAAGAATGAAGCAGACCTTTAAAAGTATACAATTTATATTCACCTTTAAAAGTATTCAGTTTACATTCAGATACTTTAAAACTTCTTTTAAAGCAAGTACATTTTTATGTATATACCCATTTTGTTGTTTTTTTAAACTATTGCCTCAGAATGATATGCAATAACTACAATTTTTACATAGCAAATTTACGTGACGTTCTTACCTTGCACTTGAGTCTTAGCCTTGTTCTACACAGTCTTACAGTGGACACCATTAGAGACCTTCGTCTCCTACTGACCGTACACAAAGTAACTGTTTTCTAGTTTCCACAGTTTTCTAGTCCATATTTAAAGATTCCAGATTTAAAAGCTTTAAAACTTCCTTAGAAGAGAGTTCATAGTTCAAGGATAGGGCTTTCTATTTTTGATTATGTCTTCTGTACTTGTATTTTTTCCAGCAACTCTTCTCTTGAAGCATCTGCCACAGATGACTGTTGGCAGAACAAGCCAGAACTTTATATACACCGGGTATAGGTTTACAAGACTATTGGTTAAAAATACTCTGCCCTTCAGTGTCTCCCTTCAGATAGTGCCAGAATTCTGACATTATGCACTCTCTGTGTGTGTGTGTGTGTGTGTGTGTGTGTGTGTGTGTGTCCGTTTATAAACAGTACAGATCTTAGAGTGATCTTATAGAACTGAAGTATCACTTTCACATAGATTTACTTTAAGTTGAGGTTGAATTTTGGTCACATCTGTGAGCACTGGAATGAAAGCTCTTCGGCTGAGATTTGCAGAATTATTAAAAGCCAGCTATTGCCGAGAATTCGGGAGGATAAGGCAGGAGGATTGCCACTAGTTCGAGGGCTACCAGGGCTACATAGCAAGTCTCTATCTCAAAAAGAAAGAAGAGGAGGAGGAAAAGAAAAAGGAGGAGAAGGAGGCCATTATTAAATCTTTTGTCACTTTATAAAATTTTTGTTTGATATCTGAAGAAAATGAAATATCAGTATTTGAACAGACCATAAGATAAGACCTTACTAACACTGACTTTTTCTTAATTTTATATATTTCTATTTTTTGTGGTACTGAAGATCAAATCCAGGGCCTCTTACATCTATGTAAGCCTTCCACAACTGAGCTACATCTCCACCCCTAAGTAGCCCTTAAAAGGGCTATGATTTTGTCATAAAATTTTACTTACCTGGAGTAAAGTAAAAGTGAAGTCATTATTTAAAAATTAGTAATTTACAGGGCTGGAGAGATGGCTCAGCTGTTAAGAGCACTGACTGCTCTTGCAGAGGACTTGGGTTCGATTCCCACCACCCACATAGTGGCTAACAACTGTCTATAACTCCAGTTCCAGGGGATCTGACACCATCCTCTGTCCTCCACAGGCACCGCACAATATGAGTGCACTTACATACATGCCGGCAATACACTCATACACAAAAAAATAAATAAAAATAAAAAAGTAATTTTCTCTTAGAGTTATACTGTAGGTCAAAAATAATGATAAAGGGTATTTTCTTTTGGTTTAATGGATATAAATGCCACCCGGCCTCCTATAAATGCCGGTTAACTCAACAAGCACTGTCACTTACCTGCTCTGTACCAGACACTACACTAGGTGCAAACAACTCAAATCTTAATCATGCCGTGCCACACACACAAAAAAAAGATTTTAATATAAGAAAGTTTAGCAGACGCCGGAGTGGGTCCTGAAGCCCTATCCCTAGCCGAAGAGCTGTTGGCAGTTGATGCAAGTCACTTTTCTTTAGGAGTATGGCCACTGGTAGGTTCCCCAGTGGATGCTCCCCCCCCCCCCCCCCCGTAGGCACATATAGACAGCACTAACTGGACTAAGGGAGTTTGATTAATTAACCTCTCTAATTTAATTTTTAGAAGAAAATTGAAGGAAAAATTGGACTTTTGTATATTTTACTCTCCTGTATAGACTAGCACTATCAACACAAAATATTCTCACAAGCTTCACTCTTACATATAGAGAAAATGCTGATAAAATATCCTTGCAGAGCCTAGTGTGAGGCAGCTCCACCTGTAATTCCAGCACTGAGGGAAACCGAGGTAGGAGGATTGCTGTGGGTTTAAGGCCAGCCTGTGCTACAGAGTGAGACCCAGTCTTGGGAAAAAAAAAAAATACAAAAACAATTTTCAGTAAAGCCTATTCTATATAAATATCTTCTTCACTTTACCTCTTTAGTCAAATCTTATTAGCACTTTATAAGTTCTTTAATTTTTTTAATTATATGGATATGTGTTGTCTAGATTTGTTGTTTACACATGAGTGCAGGTGCCCAGGAAAGCTAGAAAAGTGTGTCTGACCCCTGGAGCTGGAGTTTGAGTTGTGAATGCTGGAATCAAACTTAGGGACTCTGGAAGAGAGATGGAGCCGTCTCTGCAGCCCTATAAGTTCTTATAGGAGCGTTTCAAACTCTTCATACAATATTTTCATCCTAAAACTTTGCTGAATAGAATAAATTATTTGCTAAGCATCTTAGAAAAGAAAACCAGAGGTTACAATTACTTGTTATTTAAGTCATACCAAAGTACCATCTTAGCATGTCATTAGCATACATGAAGAGACTGAAATGTATGTCTGTCATGTCACTGTACCTTTTTTCCTCTCTCTTCCTGTGACATCACCTGGGAAAATCCAGAACATTGGATAACCAAGAAATGACTAATCAGGAGTCTGCTGTACTTTTAGAAACGGTGGGTATTTGAACACTTCAATTCCACTTACGGATGCTGCATCGTCTCCATTTTTCTCTGTAACTAAATCATTATGAGACTGAAATTTGCTGTAGAACTTTCTCACGATTCTTGACACAAAATAGAACCTCAGGTTCTTACTGAATTGAATCTCACATATCTTTGAAAATCTTTTGCTTGAAATATACATTTCATAGTTCTTAGCATATAAAATGATTGCCACATTCTGGGGAGGTTTTTTGAAGATAAGTTCTCACTATACAGGCTGGGCTGACTTAGAATTTGAGATCCTCTTGCACCTTCCTGAGAGGTGATGCTGAGGTCACCTGAGATTAAAATCTTAATGTGTGCACCACCATGCCTGGTACTGGCATACACTTTATCCCTTTTCTTTGTTTGGTTTTGGTTTTTTTGAGACAAGGTCTCTTGTAGCCCAAGCTGGTTAAGCTCATATATAGCCAAGAATGACCTTGAGCGCCTGAATCTTCAGTCCCCACCTCCTGAGGGCTGAGACTACAGTAGGCATGCTCTGCCATACCTGACTTCTCATTCCTTCCTGTTGAATTTTCTTTGCTCAAGAGTACCATTCAGCATAATCAAAGTCTGATTTAAAGTGACAGGCATTCAGGGCCAGTGAAATAGCTCAGTAGTGGGTAAGGGCTTTTGCCATCAAGCCTGACCTGAGTTCCATCCCTGGGACCCGCATGATAGGAGAGAATTGACTCCAGAAAATGTCCTCTGATCTCTACATGCATATGGACACACAAAATTAATAAATACATTTTTAATTCTGGGGCTAGAGAGATGGCTCAGAGGTTAAGAGCACTGATTGCTCTTGCAGAGGACCCGGGTTCAATTCCCAGCACCTACATGGCGGCTATGAACCGTCCTTAACTCCAGTTCCAGGGAAATCCGAAGCCCTCTTCTGACCTCTGCAGCATTGCACAACGCGGGTGCACTCACTTACATGCAGGCAATACACTCATACACATAAAATAAATAAATAAAAATAATAAATAAAATATTCTTTTAAAAAAAGATTTTTAAAAAAGATTTAGATTCATTTTATTTTATATGAACACAGGTACTCACAGCGGCCAAAAGAAGGGATCAAATCCCCTGGAGCTGGAGTCACAGGCAGTAGTAAGCCATCTGATGTGGGTTCTGGAAACCAAAGTTGGGTCCTTTGGAAGAGCAGTAAGTGCTCTTAACCACTGAATCATCTCTCCAGCCTTAAGATTTTAAATTTTTTGATTACGAGTTATGTTGTGGGGTGTTGCTCACAGAGGCCAAAAAAGGACATCAGATCTGCTGGAGTTACGGGCGGTTGGCAGCCACCTGATATAGGTGCCGGGACCAGAACTCAGGTCCTCTGAAGAACAGCAATTGCTCTTAACCACTGAGCCATCTCTCCAGAACATTAAAAAAAAAAAAAAATTAAGAAAAAGAAAAGAAATGGTGTGAAACAGCTGGGAATATAGCTTGGTAATGGAATGCCTGCCTAGCATGCGTGAAGACCTCGGCTCAGTGCCCGAGGACTGCATAACACCCAGACATGGTGGTATACGCTTGTAATCTCAGTACCAGGAAGGTGGGTCAGGAATTCAAGATCATTCTTAGCTATATCATGAGTTCAAAGCCAGCTGGGTTACACGAGGTGCTGTTTTAAAACAGTCATGACAGGAAATGGTATGAAACTGCTGACATCATTTTGTTCTTATTTATGTTTAACATAAAGGTGTGCAGAGTTCCTTGCACACAGACCCCAAGAAGCAACATCTTCTGTCTGTAGCAGTGCTGTAGCCATGGGAGGCCACAGCGGTACATTAGTGCTCTGTATTTGCAACAATTAAAAAAAAAATCCTGATCATGACTAGGAGCTGGACATGGTCACATAAACCTGTAATCCCAGCATTTGGGAGGCAGAGGCAGGAGTATTCCCACAAGTTCTAGGCGATTCTGGGCCTAGTACCACACCAGCTACCAGCCAGGGCTATGCAGCAAGATCTTGTCTTTTTATTCCTTCTGTTCATGTTTTTTTTTTTTGGAGGGGGGGGGCTGTTTGAGACAGGGGCCTCCCTGTAGCCCCAGCTGGCCTGGAACTCACTATGTGGACTAAGCTGGCCTTGAACTCAGAGATCTGCCTGCCTCTGCCTCCCAAGTGCTGGGATTAGAGGTGTGCGCCACCACGCTTGGCTTTTATTCCCTTTTTAAAAAACTAGTACATAAAACTAAAATTGTGCATTTTCATAAGACACTGTTAAAATATCATTTCTTTAGGTAAAGAACATTCAAAATCCTAGAAGCTTGTTGAATATACAGTACATAATTATTATCAGTACTGTGTAATAACACACCAGAACTACTTCTTCCTGTCTAAGAGTACCTACCAATCAAATAAAATGAAGTTTTTAAAAGGACAGCTGCCTGTGAGCTTTCTATTTTCTTTTCTGTTGTTTTTGTTATTGTTCCTCTTTTTTATTTTCTTTACCCTTCTCTTTCAAGCTTCTGGTTTGAGCCTGTAAACTAGAACATGACTTAGCAAGCAAATAGCTTTGTTATACTTAATAAATCTCATTTTCAATTTCCCACAGCTACTGTATGATTAAAGGTGAAAGTTGGCTCAAAGTGATCATTTTAAGCATCCACTTAGCCGGGTGTAGTGGCTCATGCCTGTAATCCCAGCCCTTGAAAGGGTGACACAGGAGAACGGTCACAGTTAAAGCCTAGACTACTGAGTAAGACCCTGAGAGATGGCTCAGCAGTAAAGAGCACTGGTGGTTCTTGCAGAGGACCCAGGTTTGGTTCCCAGAGCCTACATGGCAGCTAACAACTGTCCTAACTTCAATTCCAGGGGATCCGATGCCCCCTTCTGACTTCCTCAGGCACTGCACAAGATGGGTGCACTTACATACATGCAGGCAGTACACTCATACATAAAATGTTTCTAAATAAATAAATATTTAATTAAAAGTGGAATAAAATAATAAAACATCAATTTAGTTATTACTGTCAGATTAAAGTGTGTGAAGTTGTTTTTACTTTGCTTTGTCACTCTGTAACCTGTCTCAAACTCAAGGTCCTCCTGCTTTAGCCTCTAAGGGCTGGCGTTATGGGTATGCCAGCACCCCGGCTTGAAATTGTTTCAGTATGACAAATAGTCTAATAGTGCCAGTGCACATGACTTACATGATCACTGTCTCCATTGCATGATTGCACTTGACTCGTTGGAATTGTGCATCTATTTCTGTGTATAGAATTCAACCAGTGAAAAACTAATTTTCTTGATTTTTTTTTTTAACTGAACTGATGTAGGAATTTCCTACCATAAAAATAATGTAATGATCTGGGCATGATGGCACACATCTTTAATTCCAGTCTACAGGAGGCAGAGGGAGGCAGATCTCTGTGAGTTCAAGGCCAGCCTCGTCTGGATAGCAATTCTAGGCCAGCCAGGGCTACATAGTAAAACTTTGTCTCAATAATAATAATAATATAATGAGGAGATAGAAAGATGGCTCAGAAGTTAGAAGCACACACAGCTTTTGCAGAGGACCATAGTTCAGTTCCCAGCACCCACATCAGATGGCTCACAGGAGCCTGTACCTCCAGCTCCAGGGAGATCCAGCACCTCTGGCCTATATGGGCACATACACACACACACACACACACACACACACACACACACACACACACACACATATGCACACACACTTAAAATACATTTCCATATGAAAAATGTAATATTAATGGCATGCTTTATGTAGTTTGCTGACCTTGGGACCTGGAAGCCTGAAGCATGTGTCTGTTTTAGAAGGAAGTACTCAGTGACAATTACTGAGACTGTTAAGGAAAAACAAGTCAAATAATTGTTTTTTAACTATCATTGTATTAATTTATACAATCTTACCTTGAAGTTGTGTTTTCTGCAATACGATTTTACACTGATAAATCCATAGGTTGTTACTCCTAACTTCTTGTGCTCTGGCCCCAAATCTTTCCCTCCCACCTTCACACACTCTGTTCCCTGTACATTAGTACAGCGGTTCTCTGCCCCACATTTGACCTCTCCAGTCTCAGCACATCAGATCCTGCTTCTCTTCAAGCTGAACTTGCTTGGCTCTTCCTCCTATTTCTTCTCCATTTCTTTTGTTCCTCTTCTCTCTCTCCTGGACTTCCTGGTGATATGTCAGTTATTTAGGTTTCAGTATTACAGTCCATGTTAGACAATATGCACCTTGAATGTATGGTGTGCATATTATCTTCATGTTTCTCACAAAGCTACTTAATGCATTGTCTGGGACTTAATGACTATATATGGAGCACCAATAAATGAAGGAATTTTGTGCTTTCTTCCTTATTTTGGAGACAGGCCAAATATGTGATAGACAGAGGCGATGTTATTAAAACTTAGTAGTATGTAATCTTCCAAATACATTTGGATCTGCCTATTTATGTGGGCAAATGGACGAGGCCTAATAGGTAACTTTGGATGTGTACATGGTATTTCACTGTTGCTTCTTTTTACCAGTGCACTCTTGCAGCCTAACACCAACAACAAATTGAACAATGGTTGTATTTTCAGGTTAGGAATAACAATGCATTATTATAAATAGAATGTATTTTGAGGTATTAGATTAAGTCAAAATTAACATTGTAATTATTACATTGTTGCTTTAAAAAAGAAAAATATTATTTTCTTTTCATCAGAGAAGATGAAAATGTGGACCATTGCTTATTGACTGTAGCATCATCTTAATCAAACAAATTTCAAGACAGTTCAAAATAACTTGCCCTCCAGATTTGTAGTATGATTTTTTGGTATGGTTTTTATTGAATTTTTGTGTATTTCAAACAAAACATCTTAATCATCTTTATGCCCCCTCCCCCATCCAAACCCTCCCATATGTCCTCCACTGGATTTCATGCATTCTGTCATTTACATTAAGGCTTATCGAGTTAGTGTACCCAGATGTCCCTCAATGCAAGTTCATCCACTGGGGTCTAGTCAGCCTATCTAGAGTCTCCCTTAAAGAGGACCACCCAGTAGTAATCAGCTCACCCAGTAGTAATCAGCTGCCAGTAGTTCTTTGGCTAAGGTTGGGGTCTGCTGCCCATTTTCCCAGTTCTATGCTGGGGTTTTGTCCGCTTGAGTTTGCACTGGTCTTGTGTGTGCTGACACCATTGCTGCAGGGTCATATGAGCAGGGTCCCAGGACCCTGTAAGATACTCTTTCCATATGGTCATGTACCTCCTCCCCTGTCTCTTTCACTCTTTCCACCCCCTCTTCTACAGTGGTCCCTGAGCCCTGGGTACATGAAGTTTAATATAGGAGTCCTGTCCAAGGACCCATACTCTGCAGACTCTTATTCTCTATGCTTTCGTCATTTGTGACCCTTTGTGTTTATTGCACTCCGCTGCATGAGGGAGCTTCGTTGATGAGAGTTGAGAAATGCATTAGTGTTCTCTCTACCCCGTTCCACTGTGTTCCATGAGCTTTAGGTATAGATGTTCCATTGTAGATGTGTCACTTAGGGTCGGGCATTTCACAGATACTTATTCTCTTTGTGACCAGTTGTGGAACTCTTGTTTGTTTCAAAAGAAGCTTCTTTGATGAGTGAGTATGATTATTTTATGTATCACCAAACCAGATCTTTTTTTGTGTGTGTGGTCTTTTTGAGAAAGGGTCTCCCTGTAGTCCCAGCTGGCCTGGAATTCACTATGTAGACTAGGCTGGCCTTGAACTCAGAGATCCATCTGCCTCTGTCTCCCAAGAGCTGGGATTAAATGTGTCCACCACGACTACCAGATCTTTTTTTTTAATCCAATCTAGGCATTATGGTACACTCCTTTAATCACAGCACTTGGGAAACTGAGACAAGAGAGTCAAGACTTTTAAGGCATCCTGGGCTACATAGCAAGACCCTGTTTCAAAAAGGAAAAAGGAAATAAATTATTTCTTCATATTCCTGAAGTGTACTGCTGTGATTTTGTGTTTGCTTGCTTGCTTTTTAGACAGGGTCTTATGATCTCGTGTAGCTGAGGCTTACCTCCAATTCCTAATCCTCCTGCCTCCACTTCCTGAGTACTAAGGACAGAGTCTTGCTATATAGCTAAGGCTAGCCTTGAACTGTCATCCTCCTGCCTCTGCTTCACAAGTTCTGACTTACAGGTATGTAGCGCCACCACCAGCCTCTTTGACATGTTTTGTACTGAAGCTTTTGGTTCTGTTTCCTAGTTTAGGCTACATTCTAAATATGAGTAAATTCCCGGTGTCTTAAGTTCCTGAGAACTGTTTCAGTGACAGTGTATGTATGTTTCAGCAAAACCATAGTATACGTACAGATCATTTAGTCTCTCTGTGCATCTTCCTTTCTTCCTTTGCTACAGTTGAATTTGGTCCTTACAGATGCTAGGCTAGTACTCTACAGTGAGCCTCGGCCCAGTCCTTGTATTTCTTACACCTGTGTCATCCACCCCATTGTGTTCCCTGGAGAAGAAAGTAACTGCACGCCCTTTCTTCTGTCCTCTTCAGTCCTTATGCCCTCCAGAGTGCCTTGGGTATGCACTGCATATTTACTGGAACAAGTGCTTGTCTGTTCTAGAGGCAAAGCCACAGATGCCGCATTGCTTCTCATTTGTATGTAGTGATCAGCATATATGACAGAATGCATGAAATCCAGATAAGGGAGGAGGTAAATATGATAAATGTGATTAAGATATATTGTATGAAATGCCAAAATTTGAATAAAAATATATATTGTAAAAAATATTATAATTGTTATTCACACAGAAACTAGCCTTTGAAAATTTTAAAGAACAAGTTGAGCTGTCAGCAGACTTTTCAATTTGCTTATTATTGAAAGTAAATAAGGGAAGCTCAAGCCAGACAGAATCCCACCATAGTGGTGGGGAAGTGGGTAAGAAGCCCCAGCCTTCGCTGAGGAACTGTCAGCAACCGATAACTACTGGGAGAGGGGGAGTTGGTTTTCTCCAGGGGTGTGGCACTAGACAGGTTAACCAGGCTCCAGTGGTTAGATACACACCGAAGGATATTTGGGGACAAAAACTTGGCTCAGTAGGCCTTAACATATATGACTGAGTATATGAAACCCGGTAAGGGGGCTACAAGAGGGGTACAGATAGGGGAGAGGGTCTGAAATTCAAAAAATTCAATAAAAAATTATTTTTTAAGAAAGAAAGGGACTCAAATTTCTCATAATTGGTAGTAAAAAGAACATATAATAAGCCATAACATAAAACGTAGAAGAACTACTGGTGAGAATCAAGGTGGTTGATGGGAGCCACCAGGAGGCCTTGGTGCTATGCTTTCATTATCTGAACCTTGAGAGTATGGTTTGCTTGAGGCAAGACATTTTACTCAGTAAGAAATAAAATACTCCGTACTGTGGGTGAGAACGTTGTTAGTGATGTAATCCTTTGTTGCTCTCACTATAATGAGTTAGGCTTCTTTAAAGAAGGGTATGTACAGGTAAATGCCACAGAGGCCAGAAGGTGTTGGATCCACTGGAGCTGGAGTTACAGGTGGTTGTGAGCTGCCAGGCATGGCTGCTGGGAACTGAACTCGGGTCTTCTGTAAGAGCAGCAAGCGCTCTCAACTGCTGAGCCATATCTCTAGCACCCATGGGTTGGTTATTGAACCAAGTATGTGCTTTTCCCAGCTAAGCTGTTTGTAAGGATGTTGTAGAAAGGGTGCTTCAAAGCTTCAGTGGCCCTTAATATTCAGCAAGAGAGCACTGGTTCACATCGCCCCTCTAGCCTCTAGCAGGAGTGTCTGGCCCTAAGTAGACACACAGTATTTTTGATGAGAGCGTATGAGAGAAGATAGGTATATGGCAATTAATATCTGTTTGACTTACCTATTGAAAAATTGTTATTAAATACATATTTCAGTAACCTTTAACCCATTATAAAACTTTTAATTTGGGGCATTATGTGCGTGTGGTATATGTGTGTGTTCATGTGTGTTCATGCATGTGGAGGCCAGAAGGCAGCCTCAGGCGTTTTCCTCCATTGCTCTTACCTAATCTTTGGAACAGGGTCTCTTTGAACCCAACTCTCTCTGATTTGGCTAGACTCGCTGACCAGCGAGCACAGGAATCCCAACTCAGGACTTCATATTGTCCAGAAAGCCCTTTATCAGCTGAGCCATCTCCCTTCCGGCCCCACTGAGATTCCAGGTCTAGTTAAGTTAAAAGCATCACAGTGTCAAAGTTTGGTTGCATTGCAAGTAGTCCTGTCTTTGTTTTAAAATATGGCTTTTGCCGGGCATGGTGGTGCACGCCTTTGTTCTCCATGGTGAATCCAGGACAGCTGGGGCTACAGGGAGACCCTGTCTCAAAAAGACAAAAAAAAAAAATACGGCTCTTAAAACTAAGCGTGTAGGGCTAGGGATATAGTTAGTGATGGAGCTCATACATTCAAGGTCTTGGATTTAACTCCCTGCACTTCCCCTACCAAAAAATAAAAGCCAAATTAAATATAGGACTTTCATAAGAAAATTTCACGGTACTACCCTTTCCTACACACTTCTGTTATCATCTTCCAGTCTTTGGAAAATGGTCTGGCCTTTTCTTAATTCATTTTTTTAACTCTGATAGGAACAACATGGGAACTAATAGACATTTAATCTAGTGAGAGTCTCTTGAAACAGACATTATATCTAAGGAATTTTTATGAGATATAGTAATATTGATGATAGAGGAAGGGGGGAGGAGGGAGGAGGGCAAACCAGTTTCTAGTGCAATCATATAGAGCTATAACGAGATGCTGTTGCTTTTGTACATCATGATAGAGTATAAAACGATCTGTAATCTCCTCATGCCCATATTCTGTCCACTACCATGCAAGTGCCATGCTTCCTGAACTCATAGTCCTCTGGTCAGTTTCTATCTACTTTTGGTAGAAGTCAAACAAGAAACGATACCTAACAAAGTTGTTGAGCAACGCTAAAGCTCTCCATGACCTAGTCCAGAGCAGCCCACGTCTAGGGACTTTCTAGAAGTTATCATACCTTGAAAAGGTCTGTTCTTATGCTAAGAACAATTAATAACTCATTTGGGATATGGTACAAGGAAAGAATCAATGCTATCTGTGGCCATGCCACAGTATGGCAGGCAGTGCCTGAACAAAGCAGGTCTATAAAGCTAACTAGATTTAAATAAGCTGATTGGTTAAACAATAGAAAAGCATATTGAATAGATAATTTTAAATGATCTCAAAACATAAGATTAACTTACGTTTTAATTGACTTAACTTCATTTTAGTTAAATTAATTTTAAAAACTTGAGATTTCTCCATGTTGTCAGGGCCAGCCTCAAACTCCTGAGCTCAAGTGACCCACCACCACCTTCTGAGCAGTTAGGCCTCTCAGGAAGCCCCAGTGTGGTATTTTTGTTGTTTGTTTTTTAGTGGGTTGTTTGGTTTGGTGTTTTTTTTTCTGAGACAAAGTTCTCACTGTACAGCCCTGGCTGCCCTGAAACTTGCTATGTAGATCTTCCTGGCCTCAAACTCAGAGATCGCTAGCTTCTGCCTCCCAAGTGACTGCTGGGATCAAAGGTGTGTACCACCATGGGCCAGCACATGTTAAGTTAAATCTTTCTTTCTTTCTTTCTCCTTTCTTTCTTTTTCTTTCCTTTTCCTTTCTTTTCTTTCTTTCTTTTTCTCTTTTTCTTTTCCTTTTTAGTGCTACCAGGGCCTTGCACATGCTAGAGAAGAGCTCTGCCATTTAAGCTGCATCCCACTGCTCCACAAATTAAACTTTAGGCAAAAAGTTCCTTAGAAGAAATAATTCTGTCATCCCGGGCATGGTGGCACACGCCTTGCATCCCAGCACTCAGGAGGCAGAGGCACGCAGATCTCTGTGAGTCCCAGGCCAGCTGGGGCTGGGAGACCCTGTCTCCAAAAGACCAAAAAGAAAAGAAATAATTCTGTCACAAAATTAAGATACAGTCTCTTGGATTCTGTTTTGATTAATGACCGTTTTATTTTGTGTTATTTTTATATAATTTTTGGTGAGCCACATTACTTATATAATTATATAAGAAGAATTATACAAAGTAAATGAACCATAAATATATAGGGGTTTTCTATATGTGAGGCATGGAATGTGAGACAGGCTTTTGCCGTGCAGCCCCAGCTGGCCTTAAAGTCAAGTTCCTCCTTCCTCGGCCTCCAAGCATGCTAGGATTACAAGTTTGTGCTGCCACTGTATAATCTTTTTCTTAATTTTCTAGATGGAAATAGTTAGGTGCTTCAAATATTTTTGTGTGTATAAATAATCATCTGATAAGGTCTCAAAATTTTCATGATTTTTGTGTAAGCTCCTCCTTGGTATGGAAGGAACCTGGTAGAGGAGTAACTGAAAGTAGTTCATTTCTGTTCACTTTTCAGATGCCAGAATTCCAGAAAAGTTCTGTTCGTATCAAGAACCCTACAAGAGTAGAAGAAATTATCTGTGGTCTTATTAAAGGCGGAGCTGCCAAACTTCAGGTGACTAATGAATTATCAAGAAGCAACATTTATTAGTAAGCTTTTAGTTTTTAAAACACTGAAGTAGACTCATTCCATGTGGGGGGGGTAGTAATAGAGTGCTTGGTCGGCATGCAGAGCCCGGGGTTCAGTCCCTAGTAACTACCAGAAAGCAGCAGCTTCATTCACCCCCTATTTTGAGAGAATAGGGGATGTTTAATAAGTAACTTTAACAGACATTTTTTGCCTGTACTTTGGGAATGTAAAATCTAAAAACTGTTATCTAGAGTTGGTCTAAAATACTCTTATTTGGAAACAACCAAGGATGTTGCCTTGCCGAGCACGAATTCCATCACTGAGTTACCCCCAGATAGCTAGCTTTTTTCTTTAGAACTAAATTCTAAGTAACTAATACCTTACACTAATATTAAACAGTTTCAATAATGATATTTAGAAGTGCACAGTTTCTAGTTACTGTCCTATATTTTAGTTAGCTAAGTCATTGTCAAAGTATAACTTTATAAGGGGAAAATTGAACTTCACAACTTTCTCTCTCATTGTGGGTTTGGGGATTTTTAATGTTTTGTGGGTTTGTTTTGTTTCTTGTTTGTTTGTTATTTGTTTTTATTTGATTGGTTGGGTTCTTTCAGTTTGGTTTTTGTTTTGTTTTATTTGCCTCCACCTTCCAAGTGCTGGAATCACAGGTGCGCATCATCACTGACTCAAGTTTAATTTTTTTAAGTATAGCAGATCAAATGGAAAAGAACTGAAGAAGTTGTTTAGTCCAACTTTGCTATTGGAACTTTCCAGTAGCTTATTTGTTATATTTTGAAGTGGTATTTTTCCTCTGTTAGGCATCACTAAACTTTAAGAATATCCTTCCAAATTTAATTTTATTATTATTCCCATCTAAAACTCATATATGTGGAGTTACTTTCCCAACTATGTGTTTTAGTAATGTTCAGCCTAAGGTACTGTTGTATGTTATGAACTCACTTTTTAGACAACTGAAAAGGTATTAGTTATCTTAAAAAAAGAAAGAAAAAAACATTGAGGAAGGGCCCTTGTTAGAGAAACAGCTGAGTGGTAAAGCACTACCCAGGTTCGATTGGAGCCATTGAAGAGCTGGATGCAGTGCCCTGCATCTGTAACCCCAGTGGCAAAATGGGAGGCAGAGACAAGAGAACCTTCTGGAAGCCAGCTAGTCTGGAGTACTCAGTATGGGGTAGCAGAAACAAGAACGACCCTGCCTCAAGAAAGTGGAAGGTCAGATTCCTGGAAGTTGCCCTCTGACCTCCACACATGCTATAGGGTAGGGCACACCCAATCTCAAACACACATCTCTGAAACACACAACTGAACAATATTCAGTTGAGAAAATAATCGTTTAAATGGTGTGTTGCATGGATCAGATGAGGAACCTCACCTGAAAAGCCACATGGCTCTACTATTTACATGCTATTTCAACATATCTCATTGATTAGGGTAATTTATCTTTAAAAATAAGCAACTTGGGGCTGGAGAGATGGCTCCGCAGTTAAGCGCACTGACTGCTCTTGCAGAGGACCCGGGTTTGATTCCCAGCACCCACATGGCAGCTACTAACTGTCCTTAACTCCAGTTCAAGGGGAATCCGAAGCCCTCTTCCATTGCATGACATGGGTGCACTCACATACATGCAGGCGATACACTCATACACATAAAATAAAAATAGTAAATAAAATATTAAAAATAAAAAATAAGCAACTTAAATCTAATACATAACAGAGTCGGTAACTAAAGAGCTTTGTATCTTAATAGTGCCCACTGCTGTTTTGTAGGCTAACCAAAGAGTAACCAAATCGCGTGCAATTGCAGATTCCTGTACTGATTGATCACATTTTAATGAATGACTAAAAATAGGGTATTTGGGACTGAAGAGATGGCTCAGCAGTTAAGAGTGCCAGCTGCTCTTGCAAAAGACCTGAGTTTAGTTCCCAGTACCCACACTGGGCCTCTCCCAACCACCTGTAACTCCAGCTCCAGGGGTACAATGCTCTTTTCTGGCTGCCACCAGCACTGCACTCATGTGCACGTGTGCACAGACACACACACACACACACACACACACACACACACACACACATTAAAAAGCAAATATTTTTAAATAGGGTACTTATACATACATACATATGCAATTAAAAATAAAAATAATTTGAGAGGAGGGCTGGAGAGATGGCCAGTGGTTTAGAGCACTGGCTGGTCTTGCAGAGGACCTGGGTTTGGTTCCCAGCACCCACATGATAGCTAATAACCATCTGGAACTCAAGTTACAGGGTATCCGACACCCTCTTCTGACCTCCGCTGTCATTGCATGACACAGATGCACTTACATGCAAGCAACACACTCATACGCATAAAATAAAAATAATAAAATATTTTAAAATAAATGTAATTTTTAAATAGGTTATTTCAAGGTTGGTGGCACTCTCTGAGTTTGAGATCAGCCTGGTTTACATGGTGAGTTCCAAGCCAGCTAGAGAAACACAGGGAGA
>NW_008332644.1:2495496-2508994 GCF_000622305.1 Nannospalax galili | reverse complement strand
GAGAGAGAGAGAGAGAGAGAGAGAGAGAGAGAGAGAGAGAGAGTTTTTAAGATACCACTTTGTTATTAAGGACTGTATTAGTCACTTTTCTGTTGCTGTGATAGAAGCATCATTACCAAGGGAACTTATAAAAGGAAGAGTTTATTTAGCTTACAGTTCCAAAAGGGCAAGAGTCTGTCATGGCAGGGAGGCATGGCAGTGGTGGTGGCTGGAGGAGAGAAGGAAGCTAAGCTCTCACATCTTCAAGCAGCCATGGGAGGCAAGAGGGAGACTGGAGATCCGCAAAGCTTAAGAACTCTCTAAGCCCGTCCCCAGTGCCATGCTTCCTGCAGCATGGCCCCATCTTCTAAAACTTTCCAAAATGGAGCCACCAACTGAGGACAAAATGCAAAATGTCCAAATACTTGGAGCCTGTGGGGGACATTCTCATTCAAACCACCACAAGCTCATCATTCCTGGGAGTTTAATTATATGAACTTTGTTAGAAAATTTTTAATGTAGAGCTAATAACCTACAGTACCCAGGAACCAAGCAGAGCCTCAAGAAAGCAGCAGTGCATGTTTGTACTTGTACAAGCCCGCTTGAGATCCCTGCTGTGGTGTGCATGTACATGTAATGCCTTCTCCTTTTCCTTACAGATAATCACAGACTTTGATATGACACTAAGCAGGTTTTCCTACAATGGGAAAAGATGTCCAACATGTCATAGTAAGTGTGATACCCAAACAAACAAAAGCATCATAAATGTTTTAATATTCTTTTACCAATGTGACGACTAGGAATTATTTAATTTTGGATGTTGAAAGTGAAGAAACCTGCTTTTTCTTGTTATGCTTTGAGGTTTCATGTGCTGGCAGTTTTCATGTACACGTTTCATGTGAGCAAAGGAAGTGAGTGAAGACTTCAAACCGTGCCCCACCATGTGTGGTCCACTATTCAAGAAATACTTTAAGAGCTTCTAAATTTGGGGGTAACCTAAAGAAGTAACATTTTGCAAATATTCTGGGTTAAGGATGTAGCTCAGCAGCATAGCCCGAAATTGGATCTCCAACATCACAGAAACAAAGCTTTATTCACAAAAACAGTGATCTCTAATCTCAAATGAAATTTAATGAGAGAAGCTTGGAAGGATCAACCTAAAAATGACACTACAGAGTAATGTAAATTCTGTGCTTCCCACATACCATCTCTACTGTAACCATTGTGAGTGGTACTAAGGAGAATTTCAGTTACACTGGAAAGTACAGAGCACAGCATAAAATGAAAATGAATTCAAAAATCATACGTGATTTGAGCCAATCGTAACTAATTTATTTTTTAATTGTATTATTTTTTATTTTAACGTGTATGGGTGTATTGCATGTAGGTAGGTGCATTCGTGCCATGCAATGCTACAGAAGTCCAAAGAGGGATCAGATAGATGCCCTGGAACTGGAGTTAATGGATGGCTGTTAATGTCATATGATGCTTTCCACATCTTTTACATTAAGTATTTATCCCTAAGAAAATGGTATATTTCAGGGCTGGGGATGTAGCTCAATTGGTAGATTGATGACCTAGCACTCATGAGGCCCCAGGTTTGATCTCCATGACCAGGTATGGACCAGGTATGGTGGCACATACATGAATCCCACCAGTCGGGCAGTGGTGTCAGGAGGATCGGAAGTTCAAAATCAGCCTGGACTACATGAGACCCTACAATAAAAAAAAATAGAAAGGAAAAGGAAAAGATATATTTCTTGCTTCTATTTAATTAAAAAGCAAGATGAACATGGAAATAGCATAGAATTTATTGTGAAGATCTTAATGGTCTGGCTCAGTGGTGTACGTGAGGAATCAATAGGTCTCAGGTTTTGAAACCAATTTCTCTAGCAGTGCCATTTGAATGACAGCATTAAGACCAGTGACCATGGTAGTTCACCTAGCTCTCAAAACTTAAAGAAGCAAATCATCCTCGGTGGTAGCCAACTGGAATATTATCTCATGATGCCTCTTTGTTCTCTTTAGATATCATTGACAACTGTAAGCTCGTTACAGATGAATGTCGAAAGAAGGTGAGTGTTAACTACAAGTGCAGTTACATAATTCATCGCCTCAGTTCATCAAAAGCTAGGCATGGTAGCACAAACCTACAACCCCAGCCCTGGGGAAACTGAGGTGGGAGGATGGCTGCACAGTGAGACCTTGCCATCTACCACCATATTAGGTTTATTGTATGAATTACAGTTTTGTAACTTTTTTTTTTCAAGACAGTGTCTCATTTAGCCAAACCTAAGTGAGGTCTCCTGTGGCCGAGGATAGCCTTGAACTCCTGCTCCTCTTTCCCTCCCAAGTGCTGGGATTACAGGTTATGCCACCATTCCCAGCACAATAAACTTTTTAAATTATTATTATTAGAATACTCTAGGATCCTTACATTAACTTAGAAGTTTCAAAAAAAAAAGACCTTGGTTTTGTGTTTACTCAGGATATTGCTTGAGTGTCTACTTTCTATGAACCTTAACAGAATAAGGCTTACAGTGTCAATCACAGTTAATTACTTTGACATCTAAAGTTGTCACCAGGCCTTTAATCCTAGCCACTCATGCTGAGGCAGGAAAATTAAGAAGTAAAGGCCAGCCTGGACAACTTAGCAGAGAACCTGCCCCAAAATAGAAGGTCAAACTAGGCCTGGGAGGTATCCCAGTGACCAGTCACCTCAATCACTTAATTGTGGACGGCATAGGTTCAATCCCCAGTACCGGAACAAAACCCTAAAATAATTTTTTTTTAAGCCGAAATTGTTTTCTAAGGGCACAGTAAACAGCTGCTAACTAAGCCGACTTGAGAATAAAAGCGAAGCAGCTTCATTCAGCTGTGTCTAACCCTGTGTAAAGTAAGGTCAGCAGAAGCGCCTTTCATTGTCACGTCTAAAGCCATTTATAAACAGGTGCTTCCAGTGTTTTTGATGGTTGGCATTGTTTTTTTCCATAAGAAACAGATAAGCAACAAAACTGTATAATCTTCCTAAAGTTACTCATTTCCTCTAGTTAGTGCAGTTAAAGGAACGGTATTACGCCATCGAAATTGATCCTGGTCTCACCGTAGAAGAGAAGTTTCCGTATATGGTAGAGTGGTGAGTACATCTTGAGTGGTGGGAGCATTGAAATGGGAAAAGCCTGCTTAAAACTAGTGTTTGCCCCCACAGAACTGTGTATAAATAGAGTAATAGATTCTACAGTTCTAGCAGTGAATTAACAGCCTAGGATTTAAGTTCAGTAAGAATACATTTGAAATCTGGCATGTAAGTCTTAAAAGCCAGATCTTCACATTAAGTCATAGAGGCAAGATGTGATCTAATGTACAAAGAAAAAGAATTAGGATTCAAATTGCCTCTCTTCCGAGTTTCACCCAGCAGAGGACCCGTGAAGGAAGGGCCTCAGCTGTTGGTTCATCAAGATGCAGCATTCGTGTTGACCACACTGAGAGCTGTGTGTGTGACTCAAGGAAAATACTGATAAAATAAATCTTAACACACTTAGAGGAGCAGAGAAGTCTACAGGGTGATCATAGGAACCAGCCATCTCATTCAAGCATGCTTTGATTTGGAAAGGACAACATTAACAGACCAGGAATATTCCTAGCAGCTCCGAGGGTCCATAGTGTGCTACACTCACACTTCATCCATGTGTAAAGCATTAAATTAAAAGTTGAAAAAGACTTTCTCTACCCACCTGTAAAATCAAAGCTGGACCCAGATTTGGAAGACTTGGAGTGATTTCTGTACATGATGAAAGAAAGGATTACCTTGCAATGAGACTTTTCTGAGGATGGAACAGTCTCCCATTACCGAGGCAGCTGGGCATGTGGTGCGCACCTATAAATCCCAGCACTTACGAGGCTGAGGAAGGAGGGCTGCTTCCAGTTTGGACCAACCTGGGATATACAATGAATTAACAGGCCAGCCAGGGCTAATACAAAATGCTGTCTCCAAAAAGGAGAAGAGGAGAGACTGGCTGAGGGAAGAGGATGCCACTTCAGATACTATGTGGTGTAGTTATTAGGCAAAGATTTAGGTTCTTTGTTGGGGGACAGGATTGCATAGTTGTAAAGGTAAAAGTTAGATTCTAAATGCCATTACTGTGCTGCTGTGATTGAAAGTGTCTTCTATAACTATAAAGGAAGCCAATCCATATGCAACACTCTTCATACCAAGGAGTTTCCTTTTTCACTGGGCAGCATTCCAGTACTTAAGACATGTCATGAAAATTTATACTGCAAATAGATGAAAAATGACTAAGCTTATTTTGGTCAGAGAAAGGAGCATGCCACCGTAAGTTAGAGTTAGTTTTGCCTATAGACTGACGAAAGCGTACAGATGTCTGCTTTCATTGTTGTTAACATGTTATGCCTAAACCTGCCTTTGTGAGGCTTTAGAGGGAGTAAGAACATGCATTGCAAGGTCAGAGCATTAGTGTGTTTGTGGAACGTTAGTATATGTGGACTCTTAGTATGTGTGTGTTGTGTGGAACAGCAGTGTGTGTGGAGTAGCCAGCGGCGACGCAGTTCAGTCTCTGTTTCAGAGTTAAGTCCACATCCTGAGGAACACAAGTCACTGACCCACACTGAAGAATGCTTTGCGATAAAGATAATAGTAACATTCTAATTGACATTTAACCCCCTTTGGTCATAAACTCCAGGTATACTAAATCCCATGGTTTGCTTGTTGAACAAGGCATACCAAAAGCTAAACTTCAAGAGATTGTGGCAGAGTCTGATGTTATGCTCAAGTAAGTCTCTTGGATTTTCTTACTGTTTTTATTGTCTACAGAATTGAACTATTGTTCTGTATTCCATTGTGTATTTTAAGTACAAGAAGCTACCACACCATTCCATAGAACACTTAAAACATGCGTCTGTCACAGGATGGGTAGCAGGGTGGGATTAAAAAGGCCTGTTAGAGGACTGTTGGTAGAGTGCTTGCCTAGCATGCATACTGCCCTGAGTTTCATCCCCAACACTAAATAAAACTGAACATAGCAGTGTATGACTGATCCCAGCACTCAGCAGGTAGAGGCAGGAGGAACCTGGACTACACAGCAAGTCTAGAAGCAGCTTTGGATACATGAAACCTTATCTCAAAAAAAGCATGTTAGATTTGGTATGGGCGGTAATAGCATTCAATTGAATTACTGATCCTTTCTCCAGATTAAACTTTTAAGACTAATACACAAATTTATTCAACCAATACCTTTTTAAAAATATTTAGCAGATAGAACACTTTTGAAAGATTTGAAATATGAAGGGAATATTTATGTTAGAAAGGATTTAACTGAGTCTTGTTTCTAAATTATATGATCTCCTTTCTGAATTCTCATACTTTCAAAAATGTTTATAGGAAAGGAAAATGTGCTTTAGTATATAATTAAAATATTTGCAAAGCAGATTCTTTAACACATGGTGGCATATGCCTGTAATTCTAATACTGCAGAGGTAGAGGTAGGAAGATCATCACACAAGCTGGACGCCAATTTGGTCACCAGACCAGAAACACACACACACACACACATAGTGTGAGAATTTAATTTATGAAAATCTTTAAGCTCATTTTCAGTACTGTTTACTTACCCTGTAAAATTTGTCAACTTGTTTGGTAAATATGGTGATGCTCTCCCCCCCCCCCCCCAAGAGGGAAAACCCCCCCCCCCCCCCCCACAGTAGGGATCAAAACTAGGGCCTCAGATGCTGGTTATCTGTTCTGCCACTGAGCTACACCCCACCCCACCCCCCATCACCTTTTTTTTCCAGGATGCTCAAGTGATTACTTTTAAAGAAAGTATTAGATTATCAGAGGGTAAGGTCAGCTGAGTGTTTTACTCATAAGTAGCACCTAATTTAACTTAAAGCTAATAAAGGAAAAATAGGTTTTATGATCTTAAGAACAAGAATAAAATTATGTTATTTTCAGGAAAATGGATAGAACTGAAGATAATCATGTTAAGTGAAATCAGCCAGGCTGAGAAAAGCAGCATGCTTACTCTCATGTGGACTCTAGATTTAAATGTAAATGCACATTTGTATGTTAACATGCTTATGATATGAAAGTAGTTACAAGGGAGGAAGAAGTTTAAGTGGAGGGGAGTGAACACGAAAAACAAAATGTTGTGAATCTGCTCACTCAGCATCTAAATGGAACTGTACATGTGACTGGAAAGCAGGTAGCTGTTCAGTGGGAAGAAGGGGCCATCCCCTGAAGGAAGAGTCTGGGAGGGGTGAGGGAGCAAGGTCTAGTGACTATGATACACTAACTGAAAAGCGTTAAATACATAAATAAAAGGTGTTGGAAAGGAGAGGTGGCAGGTGGAAAGAGGTGCAGCCAGCCCTGCTGCTGTCTTCCTGGGGATAGGAAAAGCAAAAGAGCCGGATGTCAAGCAGACAGCCTTCCAGCTCAGCCCCTGGGCTTTGCAGGGTATGTATGCTTTGATCCCTCGCTTAGTGGTAGGAGTTAGAAATCAAAGGCTCCTCCCATGTTCAGTACAAGGTAAAAACATCTAGCTAGCACTCTCGGGATAGGTTAAAAGGAGGATGGAGTCAACAGCTCTTAGTCATTATTCTGAAGTGAGAATATGATTCACAGACTCAGGAAGAAATACTGTTTTATACCTTCTAAGTGAAACAGAGATCCATCTTGCTTCCTAAGAATCATTTGCACCTCCATCTTTCAGGGAAGGGTACGAGGATTTCTTTGGCAGACTCCAGCAGCACAGTATCCCTGTGTTCATATTTTCAGCCGGCATTGGTGATGTCCTAGAAGAAGTTATCCGTCAAGCTGGAGTCTATCACTCCAATGTCAGAGTGGTGTCCAACTTCATGGATTTTGATGAAAATGTAAGAGTACGAAGTCATTCCCAGGGTTACTTTTACAGCCTGAACTATTTTAGTCATGTAAACCAAACACACTTACTCTTTATTATTATTTAGTGTATGTTCCTCATATTAGACAAGGCTGATACACTATTAATAGGACTCATTCATTATTCCCCATGTTCTATTTGTATTCTGTGCCCTTCTTAAACTTTCATTCACAAATTAATGAGCTAGTATAAAATTCATAAAACTTCTATGAAAGTAACAATGCAGCAACTCAGAAGGCTACATTCATAGGTGGAAAGGGAAGTGAATTAGAACTGACATTACTTGAAGGAGTATATTGTGAAATGTTCTGGGAAGGATGATGTCACCCCAGCACTTAGGAGGCTGAGGCTAGGAAGACCTGAGTTCAGAGCCTGGGCTACATCAGGAGAGCCTGACTCAAGCAAAACAAAACAAAAATCCAAAGCAATAAAGTGCATAAAATGGAATCTTTTGACTGGGAACAAAACGAACAATAAGAGTTAAGTTCTTGTTGTGTTTTGCCATTTAAAGTGGTTAGTAGAGAATGAAATATTTTTTTGGAACCCTTCTTACCAATCATGAGCATGATAGACTTAACATGCTTTGAGATGATGTCAAAGATATCTACAAATATGAAGTAGAACTACAAAACGTGAAAAATCTAACAGGGAGAATTTGTAAAACCTATTATTTCTGGCTAGTGAAATGGCTTAGCAGGTAACAGTGTTTACCACCAAGGCTGATGACCTGATTTTTCCACCCTGAGAGTCCCAGGGTAGAGGGAAAGAACTGACTCCTGCAAGCTGTCCTCTGACCTCCACATGTGTGCCATGACCCACATGCCTGCACACATACACACACCAATAAATAAATGTAATAAAAAATTTTAAACTGTTATATCAAAACACTTATATTTTTAATAGGGAGTACTCAAAGGATTTAAAGGAGAATTAATTCATGTGTTCAATAAACACGACGGTGCCTTGAGGAATACAGACTACTTCAACCAACTGAAAGACAACAGCAACATAATTCTGCTGGGAGATTCCCAGGGGGACCTGAGGATGGCAGATGGAGTAGCCAACGTGGAACACATTCTGAAAATCGGTTATCTCAACGACAGAGTGAGTACAGAGATCTGCAATTTCATTTATGATGAGCCGGGTGTGGTGGTGCACACTTTAATCCCAGCACTCAGGAGGCAGAGGAAGGCTGATCTCTGTGAGATCCTGGCCAGCTAGGGCTAGAGGGAGACCCCATTCCAAAAAATTTATGAAACTTTATGGATAATTGTTGCCAAAGGCATGTGAGAGTGCAGTCGTTTCACCTAGGACTTTGGCAGGCCTGAGCTAAACGTGGAAGTGCACGTGCTGCAGGCAGCAGGCGGTGCTGGGTGCCCTGGTCGTGAGTGTCAAAACGTCTCCACTTGTGACCAAGTATACTTTGTACAAAGCTACCGTGTGGAAAAATTCTTGTCAGTGAGTCTTTAAAGCTTTGAGAGTAGCTGGGCCTGGTGATGTCCACCTGTGATCCCTGTGGTCAGGAGGCTGAGGCAGGAGGGCCAAAGGTTGGAGACCGGGCTGGCAGACACACCAAGACCCTGTTTCAAAACGTTAAAATGTTAATCAGAAACAAAATTATTTCCCTCTAAAAAGGTTTGAGAGGGGCCGAAGAGATGGCTCAGCAATTAAGAGCACTAGCTGCTCTTGCAGAGGACCCAGGTTTGATCCCCAGCACCAACATGACAGCTCACAACTGTCTGTAACTCCAGGTCCAAAGAATCCAGTACCCTCTTCTGGCCTCCTCAGGGTTTGCTTGACATGGGTGCACTTAAATCCACTGTAGGCAAAACACCAATACATAAAAATAAATATTTTTTTAAGTTTGAAAGTGTTTTCCTCTCAAAAGTTTTATGAGACTGAATTTAATTTATTCTATGAATCTAATACCATGAGATTAAAGCTGAAATTATTTACCTTTCTCTGCATGTTAATTTTATTTTTTGTTGTTTTGTTGGCTAGGTAGATGAGCTTTTAGAAAAATACATGGACTCTTATGACATTGTTTTAGTAAAAGAAGAATCACTGGAGGTGGTGAACTCTATTTTGCAGAAGACTCTGTAAACCAGCCATTTATAAGAAGACTTCTCTCCCACGGGTGAAGCCGAGACCAGAGCTGGCCGTTTTGCCGAGACTTATTTATACTTCGTTCTTGCCCTGGCATTTTCCTCCTTTGCCTGCTGAAGCATTCTCAGGCATGTTGAATCTGCCATCTATGAGCCCCCTTCCCCACCTCCATCACTATCGTGTTAAATCTGCCTCCTACAAGCCCCCTTTCCCAGCTCCATCACTATGCTCCTCACCACATTTTTAAACCAATTTTTAAAAAGTTTTAAAGCCAAAATAGAAAAGTAACTTCCTGATTTTCCAAGTAAATTGTGTAGTTCGCTGTTATCATGCAGTTTATAAGGAGTGTTTTGCACCAGGAATGCTTGTAGACGTTTAAAAGAAGCATTATCAGTGGGGAAATAATCTGCATGATTTTGAGCACTGCCATTTTGTAATTTGGTGGAGTGTGGCCACAATATCACCCATCTCCTGAATTCGTGTTTTATTTGGTTATTTTGTCTGGGAGAAAAAGAATCACTATTTGCCAGAAAAAGTCTGTCACTTGGTATTTGAAAAAACTGTTGGTTTCCACATCACTAATGTTACAAATACTCTGTGTTGAAGCACTGACAATAAACATGAAATGGAAAGCCTTTTTAATTCTGCTGTCAAGGATATATCTAGCATGGCATGGTGGCACGTCTGTAATCCTAGCACATGGGAAATAGAAGCAGGAGGATCAAGAGGTTAAGGCCAGTCCAACCATAGTATAAGTTCCAGTCAGCCTGGGCTACATGAGGGGGAAAGAAAAAAATGTCTATACAAATATCTATATTTAAGCTAGGCATGGTGGCGTACACCTTTAGTCCCAGCACTTGACAGGCAAGAGGCAGTCAGAGCTCTGTGAGTTTGAGGCCAGCCTGGTCTACACAGCAAGTTCCAGGCCAGCAGGGGCTACAGGGAGACCCTGTCTTCAAAAGGAAAAAAAAAAAAAAAAAATACTTATATTTATTGAACACTGTCATGTGTCTTCCCTTCTTTCTAACTTCACTTTGTGATACATATTTATCCTAATCTCTTTATCATAGTGGGTATTTAGATTGAATATCTTCAAAACAAAGTCTAAGCATAAAAAGATGCAGGAAGGAGTTGGTTTGCTCTTCAAAAATTACTGAGGCTGGGGCTGAAGAGATGGCTCAGCAGTTAAGAGCACTAACTGCTGTTGTGGAGGACCTAGGTTCAGTTCCCACAGCTAACAACCACCAGTAACTCTAGTTCCAGGGGATCAGATGCCCTCTTCTGGCAACTGTGAGCATTGCATGGACATGGTGCTCTTACATACATGCAGACAAAATACAAAATAAAAATAAATTTTTAATACTGAGGCCTATGAAAATTATTTGCCTTTATTGAGCACAGCAGGCATAGAGTACTTTAAGAATTTCCAGAACAGTATGTCTGGGTCCCTTGGTGACTAAAGCTGAGTAATGCAAAGTTAGAGACCCATTTTTCTCCTTGCCGCATTCCAGATCTTTACTGCTTCCTGTAATTAGCTTGATTCATGGGTTTAGACTTGCCATTGTGATGCATTTGATCCTGACTGCAACCCTGAAATTTTAGATTCTGAGGGCAACCTTGCTTATGGCTTCTGAGCTATGATCATGATCTGATTGGATCTGACCATCCTCTGCAAAGCAGTCTCTAGTCCAATCACGTGGCAGAACAGCAAGGTTAAATGATACAAGCCTCCATCCATCAGCGTTTTTCCTTTGTTATAATAAATAATATAAGAAAAACCCTGCTTAGATATTTGCAAATACTCAAACTCAAAAAAGTTTTAAGGTTAAAAAAATGAGCCTTAAGGGGTGTCATATGCCTGGAATCCCAGCAGCTTGGAAAGCAGAGGCCACAGGACCACCTGAGCCCACCCACTCAAGACCAGCCTGGCAACAGTGCAAGTACCCGCATCTCAAAAACAAAGAACTGTAAACTTTTGGACTCCATTGTATAGTTCAGTGTTGATGTACTTAACATATACAAGACTTAGTTCAATCCCCAGCACCTTTTTTTTAAGTAAACTTGTGGATAGCATGGTGTAGGAGTATCAGAACTGCCTACACATAGAATAAACTAAGAATCAACAATCTTATGTCGCATTTTACTCCTGTTTCGTGGTCAGTTCTCATGCTGTCTGAGGGCTTTAGAATTTGCTCCCACAAATAAGGATAAAGCCTGAAAAGAATCCTGAAGTTAATGGGGCACATATACAGGGCCAGCACTCCTTTTTTCCTTCTTTCCTTCCTCCCTTCGTTCCTTCCCTTCTTTCCTCTCTGCTTCAGTGCTGGGGATCAGACCCAGGACGTCGCACAGTACAGATAAGTTCTCTATCACTGAACCACATCCCCAGCTCAAGATCCACCTTCTAATCAGGGTTCAGCCCCTCACTAAGTCAGATTCAGTCACCTCCCTGTAAAGTGAGTGTCTTGAGAACTGGTATTCTCCAAGGCTCCTGTTCATGCCTCTTCAACTACATGCCTGGAACCCTACCACATCCCACAGCCACTTGATATCCTGGAAGTATAGAGTATTTGTATTTAAGTTCAGTTTTCAGAGTAATTCAATGTAGTGGTTAAGAAATGGACTACGGACACTGGCAAGATGGCTCAGTGGGTAAATGCTTTCGCTGCCAAGCCTGATGACTGGAGCTTGACCACAGTGCCCATGTGGTGAAAGGAGAGTACCAACTCATGCAAGTTGTCCTCTGACCTCCACATGCAGGCCATATCAGGTGTGCTCCTCCACATATATCTATGTCACACACTAAGTATTTAAAAACTTAATTTTTCAAAAAAGGGGAAATGGGCTGTGGAATCAAAGTGTTTGTATTTCAGTTGTCTCTCTACCACTTGGTAGGTGTGGGACCAAAATAAATTTAGGATTGTGACTCAGAATTCTCAGCACCAAAAGCAAGATCGACTATTTAACCTATATTCCAGTTTGCTCAATTACCAGTGAGAATAGTAATTCATCTTTTTTTTTTTTTTTAGGGTGGGCAGGAATAGTTACACATAAATAAAAATAATAAAACACTTAAAAATTTATTTTGAATAGAAATAGAATCCTTTTGGCTTACATGACCCATATTTAAAATGCTGATGGTAGGGCTGGAGAGATGGCTCAGCAATTAAGAGCACTGACTGCTCTTGCAGAGGGACCTGGTTTGATTCCCACCACCCACATGGCAGCTAAAAACTGTCCTTAAATCCAGTTCCAGGGGAATCCAAAGCCCTCTTTTGACCTCCATGGCACTGCGTGACATGGGTGCACTCACATACATGCAGGCAACACACTCATACACATAAAAATAATATTTTTTTAAATTGCTGGTAGTTTTTTTTTTTTCTTTTTGAGATGGGGCCCACGTGTACAGTCTGCTTGGACTCACGTGATCGTCTTTCCTCAGCAGGGGCTATAGGCACCTGCCACCATACCCAGTTTATCTTGGATCTTTGTGTGTGCTTTTGTATAACAGTATCTCCTCCTGAGTGTTGAGATTACAGGTGTGTGGTAGCACACCCAGTTTCTGCAATGCCAAGAACTGGACCCAGAGCCTTGTTGGCATCCTGCATGCTGACTGCAGGTGTGTGTAGCTGGCTAGACAAGACGTTTGTGGGTCTTTGGGAGCCTGCCCTTCAATAAGACTAGAGCAGTGGGGTGGTCTTTAGTATCTACCTTGAGGTAGCAGTCCTGCTCCATCATGATTCCTACCACAATGTCTTGCTTTTCACAGGCCAAAGCAACAGGGCCAGTGAAAGACCGAAACCTTTTACATTTTGAGCCAAAATAAACCTTTCTCTTTATTATCCAATTTTTTTTTTTTATCTACACAATGCAGGCAACAGCCACATTTTTAGTTTCTGTTGGAATGTTTCCTTTGAGCTTGCCTATTCAGTGTCTTACATAACTCAGGCACCTTGAACTTTCTATATCCAAAATAGTGCATTTCCCTTTCCTTCCCAAATGTTCCATGCAAGCTGGGTGTGGTGGCACATGACTTTATTCCCAGCACTCCGGAGGATCTCTGAGATCAGGGCCAGCCTGGTCTACATAGTTCCAGGACAGCTGGGGCTCAGAGTAAACCTGTCTCAAAAAGCAATATAAACAAATGCAAATTCCCTGTGCAATCCTACTCCTCTCCCAGTTCTGATGCCCCCTGCAGACATCAGCGCTAGAACCCAGCACATTTAATCCAACACAAACTACTCCTGTGAACAATCCACTTCTTTATACCTCCGTGGCCCCAGCTGTACAATCTACCATAGCGTCTAGTTTCCTCAACGGGGTTGCAGTAACCCCCAACAGGTTTCTGGGTTAATTGCCCCCCTGCCATCTACTGTGCAAGTGCCAGCATTTTGACTGGGGCACTTTTTTTTCTTTTTTTTTTTTTTTGAGACAGGGTCTCCCTCGCTTCTGGTAATGTAATCAGTTTTTAGACAGATTCTGTCAAGTTACTTAAA
>NW_008332644.1:2493818-2495117 GCF_000622305.1 Nannospalax galili | reverse complement strand
CCCTCTACGGTGCAAGTGCCACCTTTTTGCTGGGGGTCCTTTTTTTTCTTTTTTTTTTTTTTTGAGACAGGGTCTCCCTCTAGCCTCAGCTGTCCTGGAACTCACTATGTAGACCAGGCTGGTCTCAAACTCACAGAGATCCTCCTGCCTCTGCCTCCTGAGTGCTGGGAGTAAAGGTGTGCACCACCACACCTGGCATGACTAGGGCACTTTTGCAGGCTCTACCCCCCACCTCTGGAGGAAGAAAAGGCCCCCTTCCCTTTGGAGACTGGGTCTTGCTGTGTAGCTGGCTTTGAACTTGTGATCCTCCTGCTTCAGCCTAAATGTTGGGATTAATAGGTGTGTGCCACCATACCCAGCCCAGCTCAAATGTCCGATTTATAGTGACATGACCCCATGTATCATTTGATGCCATTTTCTCCTTTGCACACAATACTGTTAAGTCTGAGCGCTGAGAACACTGCGCTTTCTTAACCACACAGTGATCTCCTTCCTCGGGATGCTGCTTTCTCTCTCACTCTTCAGCCAGCTTCCTCCCACCCTTCACTTTGGCTTCCATATCACTTCCTTTGACACTTTATGTAAAACAGGCCCCTGGACTCAGAAGTGGCATAATTGTTCAATCCTGGGATAACTGTAGACATATCAGGACTGGTGTTCAAGGTCATATTCATCTCTTCTTGTTGATTATTGATGACACTGAGAACCCCCCAAATGAAGGCCGGCTACACAGACCCCTAGGAATCTACTTAAGTTTTGGTGTCTTATTATGTATGGCATGGGAATGTATAGTAGAGTTCTTATGAAACCACTAATTGTGTTTTTTCCTAATTTTATGAAAATTGTTTTAGTACTCTAAACTGCTTTATCTTATAAAGTAAAATTCAAAGTTGAATAAAACCATTGGCTGTCAGTTTTTTTAGTGAATAGTTAACATACTTTTTTGCAATATTTACCTGGATTGAAAAATGTACTTTTGGTCCATTGATTTAGTCAATGTACTTGGGGGGATAAAATAACATATTTTGGACATTTACTAGCTAAGTATATTGAATCCTTGAGTAAACTGTTGAAAAATGCAGACTCAAATTTAAATTGTAGACATAAACAGAGATGAATGTGTCTAGTCACAGATCTAAAGTATTCCATTTGCCAAGTGTGGTGGTACATGTCCCAGCATGATTGTGCACACTTTTAATCCTAACTCTCAAGAATCAGAAAAGGGCAGATCTCTGTGAGTTCCAGAGCAAGCTCCAGGCTAGCCAGGGCTACATAGTAAGATCTAAAAAAAGAAAAAAA
>NW_008332644.1:2462878-2493769 GCF_000622305.1 Nannospalax galili | reverse complement strand
CTAACATGCACATACCTACAGGCAGACATACACATATACATATAATTAAAAATAAAGTTTAAAAAATAGAGTCTTTCTGGGCATAATGGCACACGCCTTTCATCCCAGCACTAGGGAAGCAGAGGCAGGTGGATCTGTGTGGGATAGAGCCCAGCCTGGTCTACATAGCAAGTTCCGGGCCAATTGTAGCTACAGGGAGACCCTATCTAAAAAAAAAAAAAAAAAAAAAAAAAAAAGAACCCTCTAAGGATAAAGACATGAAATTGACCAGTCACATGCATAAAAGATGTTTCATATTTGTAACTGAAACTAAGCAATTGGGAACAGTCTCTTTTTAAATAAAAGACTCCAGATCCTTAGGAGAGCTAAGAGGTGAGGGCTTCAAAATAAATACCTGTTCCTGGAAGCCTAGGATAGTAAAATCATGGATGTCACTGCAAGGACCAGTGAGAGCTGAGGGCTACAGGCCTGCACACAGGCCAACTAATGAAAACATAATGTAACATTGACTGGTACTACTCCTCCGTAACCCAGGTCGGTCTCAAACTCCAGGCAGTTCTGCCTCAGCCTCTTTAGTGCCGAGATTACAGGTATCACCACGCCTGGCTCTTCTTCCGCGATTACAGGTATCACCATGCCTGGCTCTTCTTCCAAAAAACAAGTCACAAATTCTTAAATAATCAAGCAAACAAAATTCGCAGATTTTAACAAGTACAAACTGTTTTTGTTGCAAGTGCCCTAGTGTTTAATATCACATGGATGCTTAAAATATTCTAATTATACAGTAGGCATCAGTAACTGAATTTATATTTAGGGCCCACAGTTCAAATTCTGTAAGTCAGACATGATGTCAGTACGACACCCATCAGCAGCTATTCCCATTAGAAGACCTAGGCTGCCTCAAGCAGCAACACAGGAATTGAATGCAAGATATGATTAAGTGCGGTGCTGCATCTTGGGTTCCTTAATCAATATTCAGCCTTGTTGACAGCTATGACTGTAACCATTTGCAAATACAAGCAAGAGCTGCAGCACTACAAAGGGGCCAGCAAGATAGTGCATTCTTCCAGTGTCTTTGACAGGGTCTCAAATAATCAAACTCCCCCAACCCCAGGAAGAATGGAAAAGCCCAGGTAGCACTCATCCCACTAGCCAAGAGTTGCTCTCTATTCCTGAAATTCTAAGGCTCACCATTTATTTTCACAAAGAATCTTCTGTCTCAGCCAGCCTGTCTCTACCACTGCAGCCTGTAAAGGCATTCAGTACAGGCCAAATAAAAACCAGGTAGCATCTGGTTTGCATCCCAAAGGGCAATTCAGTTTAGGAGGAAGCAAGATTATTGTTTCTGATGCATTTAAGGAGTCCTGTTCATTGCAGAGCAGGGCAGCAATGGTCAAGGTAGAACATGGCTAAGGAACATCAATGGTCAGTCACAGCCAAAAAGGCTGTGGGCATCCCCTTGGCTCATCTGAATATGCTTCTGTAAACAGTAACATTTCCTTTCTGAAAGCAAGCACACACCAATACAACGGCCAGTTACTCTCCACTTGCTTCCACTTCAACCACACACAGTGAAGTGTTATTCTTCACTCTGTGTGTGTGTGTGTGTGTGTGTGTGTGTGTGTGTGCGCGCGCGCGCATGGAGGCCAGAGGTCAGCACTGTGTCATTCCTCAGGAACCATCCACATGTCTCTCATTTGGCCTGGAGCTAGCCAACTATGCTAACCACAAGCTCTCCACCCCTCAGCACTGGGATTACAATCACACACAACACCCAGTTTTTCACATAGGTTCTGGGGTAGAACTCGGGTTCTCATGCTAACCCCACAAGCATTTTGCCAACTGAGCCATCTCCCCAGCCTTTATTCTCTACATATCCCCCATGAGGCCAACCTTGGAGAAACCTCATTTCTGAGCTCTTTCCCTCTGGCTTAGGATGGGGTTCAGCTAATGGGAGCCAATGGCAGGCATGAGACAAGAGGACCAGAGGGGACAGTCTATCTTCCTCTTCACTCAGCTGCAATGCCAGCCATAGCTCTGGGGTGGCCAGGTGCCTAGACACACACATACACACACACTCCAGTAACCTGCCCTGCTCCCGCTGATACCACTTAACCTCAGGCCCAAGAGTGACAGCCTCATGCTGTTGCTAAGCAACCCTGCCCTTGCACATAGGTATCATAGTCTGCTCCCCTGAGCCCCACCCACTTCTGCAAACAGTTCTTTAGGCAGCTTCTCCGGTGTGTTTCCTGCCAGGACCCGACAGATGTCCCTGTACCCCATACACTGCTCTCCCTCTAAGGAACGTAATGCTGTCCAGCCCTGTTTGTGTCAGGAGGATTCTGACTACACAGTGTGTTCTCATAGGATCCTCTCCACCTTCAAATAAAATGCCACAAAACCAGATGATAGGATTCAATATTTTATACAGGAAAAAAAATCAGGTTTCCAACATTAATTCCATTGAACAAGTGCACAGCATTTTCATGAACTATCTCCAGGCAACATCAATACAAAACAGTTTAAATTAGTAAAAAAGCCATTTCAAAAGGAAAACCCTTGATGACTTTAGGGTAAGTGTTAAGACCACTTGCAACAGAGGATGCAAGGCAGCAATGTGGTTTCTACATGATGTAGGAACAGGCTGGCCTGTATGTTACTGCTTTCCAGTGGCAGAAGGAGACCCCAACTGCCCTACAGGATACAAATAGTGGCAGAAAATATCACCTTCATCTGCTGAGAGGAACCCCAATTCAGTCACAGTAAAACTGCTGTTGACTGGCCAGCAAGGCTCAGCTATCAGCCCTTTATGTATCTATCTAACCAAAGGCGTGCAGAGTGGAGAGAGAGTACCCTACAGGACAGTGCCACGAGGGTAAGGAACAGTGAAGCCGATAATCCTACAGAGCCAATGCAGAGCAAATCCTCTTTTTGTGGTGTAAGACAGCTTTCAAATGGTCTGTCTATGGTTTTTGTCTGTCCAAGCAGCTCCTGTTAAACTTCCAAGTTGCATTATCAATTGTAGGGCCGCCACAGTATAATATATGAACTGGAAAAGCACAATGTTGGCATTTGTAGAGGGGGTAGCATATGGGGCCTGGCATCACCAGATTGTGCAGAGCATCGAGAAAAGTCACAGCTGTGGGATCTCACTGGGGTATGCATGCCCTCTGCCTCCCTGCCCCTGTAGAGAATGCTCTTAAGATTCACTCCATCAAGTTAAAAAAAAAATCAGATTTCTTTAGGTAGACAGCTGGGTACTTTTCTTGTTTCCTCCAAGGTGGTTATATATTGTACATGAAGTTATTTTCCTTTAGTTACACAATTTCCCAGAAGACTCACAAATAATGGTCAATAGTGCAGCCTTTCCAACACGTCACATATCCCAAGGCCCTCTGCGTAGATTCTGTTTGCTATCACTGGCAATCTGCCCAAGTTCTCACCATGAACATCAATCCACCCTGATGGATGTACTACGTCGTCTATCTACTACTTGCTAATGTCAAGCCTTCCTAGAAACCCTCACACCCTGACTGCATGCTCTGCCACAGCAGATGGCTTAGTGTCATACACTCCCTGACTGGCTCGTGTCAAGCTTAGAGTTCATCATGTTTCGCCTCCTGGTCTTTGAGTTTAAATTCCTCAGCCACGACCTTCCCATCTCCATTCCGGTCCTGGTTGGTAAACATATTCTTCACAATCATTTCAGCATCAAAGCCAGGAGCCAGTTTCCCTTTGCCCGTTGCCACCTGGGCATGAATGTACTCTGAGAACTGGAGAGAAAGGGGACAGAGCAAAGGTGAGGTACAGTGAGATACAGCAGCTGCAAGTGTGGAATCAGACCTGAAATACTGCAGGGTGAGGGTGGGAGGCTGGAAATGGGGTCTGAGCTTCCAAAACAAGCTGTCCTCAGACCTGGACAGGACCTGGACTCCTTTCCCCGGGTGCGGGTAAAAATCCCTAAACTAGGGATTGGAAAGATGGGTCAGCAATTAGACCACAACTGTTCTAGCAGAGGACCTGAGTTCAGTTCCCAGCACCTACACTGGGCAGCTCACAACCACCTGTAACTTCAGCTCCAAGGGATCCAATCCCCTCTTCTGGTCCACACAGACACCTACACATATGTGCACATATACCTACACAGACACATAATTTTAAAAAGTAGTAGAAAAATGAAACCTCCTGAACTAAATGACTTGAAGAAGCCTTAGAACCAGGTAGCCCACATCCATGGCAACCACCAGAACAAGCCTTCAGCTTCCCACCTGAGGATGAACCCCTGAAAAACAATGTTGGATCCAAACATCCATTTACTCACACAATAAAAACAGCATCTACCATGTGCAAAGACCATTCTAGACCTACAGGACATATCATACACATAAACACTGAACTTGAAATGTTTACATTCTACATGAATATAACCATTAAGTAAATTACATTTTAAGTTACAAAATGTAATGCTCCAGGAAAAAAAAAAAAAAGAGAGAGAAAGGCAATGGTAAGAAAGGGCAAGTTTAAACAGTCAATTTGGTGGTCAGAGTAGAACCTCTGGGGTCAAGGAGACTAGTGCAAAAACTTGAAAGACGCAAGAGAATGAGTCAAACAGTTATCTGAGACACGTAGGTTCTAAGCGTAGAGAGCAGCTGGTGCAGAGCCTGCCTGGAAGGTTCACAGAACTCCAAGGGAGCATGCAATGGGCCAGCCACACAGCAGAGGGAGTAGCTGGCAGTGAGAAGATGGTGGAAGACTGTTACAGACCACAGGAGGCCATGGAGATGGGGCAGGTCCTGAGAAGTGGCCATGAAGGACACCAATGCTCTCACCTGAACAACGGGAAGGAAAGAGTGCACTGATGGCCACAGAGAATCTCGGGTTGAAGCAGGCTTGGAGTTGGGTCAGGACAAGGCTCAGTGGTACAATAAATGAGAGGTTTTTCAGGTGGTCGGATACATGAGTGTAGAATGAGGAGACGAGGTGGGGTGGAGTTACAAATCTGGATCACATCAGAGCGATAGGAAGGAGGTGGACAGGACAAGGAACTCAGTCCAGGCTCTAGCCTGGGGCCCTCCCACAGGAAGATACAGAAGAGAAGAGGCCAGTGAGGTGGAAAGTGCGTGAATGCACCCTGTCGGGGTTGGGGTGGGGGCATGACACCACAAGCTGAAGAGGCAGAGCTGGGGTCAATGGCATAACAAGACAGAGGCCTATCAAGACTAGGCCCAAAGAATGGAAAGCTGAGCAAAGCAGTGTGAACCTGGAGTCCCAGCTACCTGGGATACTGAAGGCAAAGATGGCTTGAGCCCAGGAGTTTGGGGCACAAAGAAAGAAAGAACCCATCTCACAAAAAATAAATCCAGGCATGACAGTGCATACTTGTGCTCCTAGCACTCAGGAGGCTGAGACAGGAAGATCATGAGTTCAAGGCCAACCTGGGCAAGACCTCATCTCAAAACCACAAAAATGTATGCATGAAATAAAAGAATGGGCACAGAAAAATAAAAGGTAAAGCTAACAGTTCTTCTGAGGTTTTTACTGTAAAGTGAGCAATGAGGTTTTAAAATTGGAAAGACATATCAAAAAGTAATATAAAAAAATAATTGTACTGGGCATGATGGTGCATGCCCATAATCTCAACACTTAGGAGGCTGAGGCAGGAGGACCACGAGTTCAAGGTTAGCCTTGGTGACCTACTGAAACTATGTCTCAAAAACAAAAGAGAATGGAACATGGAATGTATGCCAACAGGAATGATCCAGGTCCACATAGTGACATAATAGAAAGGGGGAAAGGCTGGAGCACACGCATGAGGTGAAGCAGGCAGCAAGCTCCAACACTGTGCTCAGCTCCAAAAGAGGTGGGTGACCCTGGCACAAAACACTGGCTAGCTGAGATCTTGGGCAACCATTTCCAAAGTTTCCTCTGAATCATGACTATTACACAGCTGTTGAGCATGAAAAGAGCACGAGGCAGACCTTTTTTCTTGGGGGGGGGGGGGCACCCAGTAGCCAGGCCCTGAATCCAGATTTGTGCTTTAAGACAAGCCCTGCACCTCTCAAGAGCTCAATTTTTTCCTGTGAGAATGTGTGTAAAAGCCCTTGGAACATACGTGTGCTAGTTACCATCATCATGAGAAATCTGTGTAGCCTGCTGTCCTCAGCATATGGAAGGCTCTACTTTCAGAATGGACCCTATCACATGAAGCTCCCTGGACAGCTTCTGACCCTCCTGCCACAAAGGCCAGTTACCTCCTCCAGCAGGACTTCTCCATTGCCATCCTTGTCGATTTCTTCAAAGAGGTTGGGGGACACCTCACCATTCCATATGAACATGTACCCCTCAGGCAGGCCAGACACCAGCTCCAGAAGTTCAATGTCAAACACTAAGACAGCACTACCAGGCACTTCTCCATCTACTCAAGAAACAGGTAGAGCATGGTGTTAAACCACAGGGTCTAGACCATCCACCTGTGCTCCCCTCCCCAGTCTCTGGCTGTCATACCCAAGGCGGCTGCTCGTACCCAGGTGTAGCTGTTGGTCTCCCTGTAGCCTCACTGGTCTGGAACACACTAAAGTAGACCAGGTTGGTCTTGATCACAGAGATCTGACTGCCTCTGCATCAAGTGTGCTGGTATCAAATGTGTGCACTATGACCATGCCCAACATTTTTTTAACTAAATCCCCATACATCACATACAGAAAGGATTTCATGAAACCTGGGCTTTAGTTTATAAGCAAAATTAAATCTTAAAGCTGGGGCGATAGCTTGATAGCATGTAAAAAAGTCAGGTATGGACCAGTGAAATGGCTCCGTCAGTGAAACACCACACTGTAAGGATTCAGTGAGCCTGGCTTTTCCAGAACTTGGAAGCAATCTCTGCCCCAGAGTATTTTCTTGGCTGACTTACAGACTCTGAACAGTGAGAAGCAATGGCCCCCTGCATCCCACCTATCCCAGGACACAGTTCCCAGGAGCAGGCAGCCAGATGCCAGATAATCACCTAGAGGCCTCCTCCAGGGTCTAACCAAATGAACCTGCAGACCAATAGTGTGTCTTCTTAAAGCCTGCTTTCTCAAGGCAGTCAGCAACAGCTCACTGTATTCACAGGGGTCTTTAAACAAAAATGTTCAAAATGTAAAAAAAAAAAAACAAAAAAAAAGCCATAAACCACAATCCCCTTTAGGTTTTACATAGATGGTCCACTTATGACCAAAAAAAAAAAAAAACATACAATTCAGATGGTGAATGTGCCCAACACTCCTGACCCCTGCCACTTACCCACGCCGGCCTCTCCGTAGCCCAGGTGGGGTGGAATGATCACTGTGCGTTTCTCTCCCACACACATCTCTCTGAGGCCCATATCCATCCCCAGCACCACTTGTCCAGATCCCAACACAATGTTGTAAGTTTTTCCTAAATTCCACCTGAAAGAAGAAATGAATGCTCATCAACCGTGGCCGAGGGTGCTCTGCTCAAGATGGGCAGTCCTGTGGGAGCAAGAGACTGACACACATCAGGGCACATTTGGCAAAACAACCAGCCTGACACTTTTCAAGTGTCAAAGGCATGGAAATCGAAACCAAAGGGCTGTGCCACAGAACAGAAGTAAGTGGGAGTGGGCTCCTTCAGCCATGAGAGGTGTTACAGAAATACCAGTGAAAACGAAGTGGGATCTGAGGACTGAAAGGTTAACAGTGTATACGTCCTGATTTTAGTGGAAGCACTGAATTACACAGGACACACTGAGAACACCTGTTTGTAGGAAATGCACACTCAAGACTTTGGAGTGATGGGACTTCCTGGCTACAAGCTTCTCTCTGATGGTTGGGGGGGGGGGTTGTTTGCATCTAAATAGGCATTTTATGAGAATTTATTATATACAATGTAGTTAGGAGCCTGGTTTTATTATTTACCTATTTAGAGACAGAGTCTCACTATGGCTCAGGCTGACCTCAAACTCCTGATCCTCCAGCTTCATCCTCGAAAGTGCTGGCATTACACGCATCCACCAGGCTTAGGAGCATGGATTTTAGATTCAGGACTGTGTCCCAGACAGCGTGTTTCCTCTGAGGGGCGGGGCCTGCTGAGGAGAATTGACTGTGGGGAGGTAGTCACAGGAGGAGGGGCTTTCTGCACCATCTTGGACTGGAGCCACAACCCTACCAGAATATGCGTACCAACCTGCGGCAGGACTACAGGGCCCATGAGGTGTGGGCAAAAGCTAGCAGTGACTTTGGGCAGGTGGTGGGAGCAATCTGGAGTGTGGTGGGCTTGCAGTATGGAATGGCAGGCTCGGAGCAGAGGCGCAGAGCTGGTGAGCACCTGGTATTTGTCTCTTTGTGAGTTATCCCCCTGACACACACACACGGTATAAACTATAATAAATTCACATAAAAATATGTTATCTGGTTTGTCTGATAGCACAAGAACCCCGGAGAGAACTCGGGCGACAAGGACCTGAGTTAGAATCCTGGTGCTGCCATTTAATTTGACCTTGGGAAATGTGATCTTTGTTTCGTTATAAAGAGAGTCATAGCTGTATCAGGAATATCCTAAATAGCAAACCATAAACACACGTGGCACAGTGGAGAGCAAAGAAAGGAGTGGGCACAAATGGATGGCCCTAAGGGGCAATGCCCTACTGTCTGGAAGGCCTTTAACTCCACAAACCCCCTGAGAATGTCACTAACCTCAATGCCTGGAGTCCTGGGGACCTAGGGAAGAAGTTTGCCACAGAAGAAAATCAGTCTATTTCAAAATCTGTGGTACTCCCCCAAAGTCCAACACCAGTTACGTTCTTCATACCCAAGAAAGAAATAACCAGACCTCCCTTAATGCCCATTACCAGGTGTTGACAAGGAACAACTGTCTCCTTAAGGCTAGAGCCCCCCTCAGTCCCCTCTGCCTCCCAGGGCCAGAACTGCCACTTCTTCCCTCCTTCCCAGGACAAGCTGGCATCCTGGGGCCAATAAACCCAGCAGCCTTATGTTTATCCTCCCTGGGAGAAAATTCTACAAAGCCAACATAGGCTCAAGATGCCCTTGGGGGGAGGCCTGCGGAGGGGCCACCTCTGACCTACTGCTGTCAGGCCTCTTGTCAGCTGTATCAAGAGTCTTCACACTTCCTCTCTCCAAGCCCCTGTCAGAGGCAGCACTACTCTCAAAGTCTTACAGAAGAGTCAAGGTCTCGTTTATCCAGTAAGGAATGCCCAGTTGAAATATACAGGCAACAGGAGAACCCTCTAGCAGGCAATTTGTCACCCATCCAGATCTCCATCTCTCCTCCCAGCAACAGCTGCTCCTTGTCCTGATGACAAGTGTCCACCCCTGTGTGGGGAGGTCGTGTTCACTGCACCCATGCAGGGCTTGAGGGGAGCCAGGAGGGCAACTGCCTGCCACCCTTCCCATCATTCCTTTACTTGGGAACTGTACCCCCAAAAGAGGCCAGGAGGGCCATGTGGTCTATAGATTTACATGTAGCACAAACAACTCTCAAGGCACAAAATGGAGTTCCTCATAAAACGTGACTCCTAAGAGCTCCATGAACACGTGACTGCATCAAACACATCAGAGACAGGAAGTCGATTTTCTGGCCCACAGAGGCAGATCCTGAAGCATGAGGATGGAATTCCTTTGCTCACCTCCCACTGCACATCCCCTTTCCACAGCCTGAGCAGCAGACAGTAATTGGAACACTGGCAAAGGCCGGCCCACTTTCCCTTGCGTGAGCTCTCTTGACCCACTAAACAACTACAAGCCATGCTTCTTTCCCTCTGCCTCTGAATACTTCCAGAACTAGTGGTGGGGGTTTCTTTGTAAGCCATATATCTGTGAATCCGGGCCAAAGAAGTAAAGAACATAGTTCATCAATTCTAAAATGTGAAATTTTTTTCACATGTTAACATCTCTGTCATTATGACTGACAGAGCATCATTATTTTCTGGTAATACTTTTGCTTTCTTAGAGATGCTTAAAATAGTATTTCTAATAAGTGAATTTTTGATTTTATGAAATACACTAAACACATTAGTATTCAGAACCTCAGAGCCCAAAGCCAGACTTCAGAGTGACAGGAACAAGGGAGAGAGGCGCCTTCACAAGTACAAGAGCAGCCCTTAACGCAAAGGAAGCCCTTTCCACTTCCAACTCCCTATTTAGAGATCTAAGTCAGGCTCAGCACAGAAGTGAAGCACTTACACAGAAATATAAAGAAAGCCTGAAAATGTTTCTTTCCCAGAACAGAAACTATGATACTTACAGATGTTTTTGAGGTTCTAATTCATAGGAAGCAACACTCCTCTGACATTCTTAGTTAATAGATATTCAGGTTTATTTAAATCAACTAACATTTATAAAATACTCTTTTTGTTCTACAGATGCTGATCAGTAATAGGTAGAGACAAAAATAACTTGAAACTTGGTAATCCAAAAAATAATAATAATACCTAAAGCGCTAGGAGACAGGAGTACTTGATTCTTCCTAGGAATTAAGGAAAATTTTTGAGAAAAGGAAAGGCATTTAAGTCCAGATGAAAGTTGGCCAGAAGAAATAGGTCAAGCAGTGTATCATGATAAGAGGCAACTCTGCAAAGAAGGTTCCTCAGTGAAGAAATGACTGGTGAGGCAGAGTAGAGCAAAGGGGGCATTATGTACCAGACTCTGAGTCTGGTCTTTATCTGAGGATCTCACTGTGTATCCCACGCTAGCCTTGAACTCTGTCTCCTATCTCAGCCTCCTAAGTGCTGAGATTGTAGGTATACTAGGTATATGTACCACATTTTGCTCCAAGGGTCAGTTATTGAAGACATGAATATGTACTTGAGAAAGACAATTCCACCAGGTAAGAAGCAGTTTGGAACAGGAAGCTTTTCTGTAGAAAACTCTGAGCCTTGGGGAGGCCTGTGCTATGCAACCAGGAAAACATAGAACAAAATACTCCTAACTAAGGGTTGATGAAATACAGTAAGGAGGATTACCAAAGGCTCGCTCCCGCCCAGTTCCCAGTTTTCCCTTACGTGGAATCCAGCAGGGTTCCATCCAGAAGTGAGGCATTGTAGTGATATTTGAGGTAATCCCCCTTCTTACTCAGCACTGAGCAGTCAGAGGGTTTGTAGAGGGAAGTGACGCTGATGGAGTCCGAAGGGTTATGAAAGTCAATCACGTGGATGTCAAACACCAGCACAGCTGAGCCAGGAATATTCCCTAAAGAGAAGACAAGGGTATTAATGAACACCCCTACCTCATTACAGCACACGTGCCTCCTCGTACCAGCAGGTGTGTCCTCATGAGGCCCAGGTATAAAATCTCAGGGAACACCGGAAGAATGAGGCTGCAAGCGATGTGAGTGTTCTAATCTTCATTCTGTAGATGAGGAAACTGAGGCAGTATGTCCAAAGCCAACGGGGAGTACAATTTGGATTCAAATTCAAGACCGTGTTGTCCAAGCTGTGAAGCATGAAAGATGTATGACTGAGTGACCACAGACCTAACTCAATCCTGACCAAATGAAGGTTTGCCCTGTCCCAGAAAAGTCGGGATGGAAAACGAACTGCAGAGTGGAAATCACTGCAGTGTCCAAAAAGAAGCAAAATTAATTACCATAAATTTCACAAAGGAAGAAGCAAAGTGGTCTGTGCATACTCCTTATGTATGTAGACTTGCAATGTGTCCAACGTGTCCTATACATTACAGAATGGGCATAATCAGGTACGATACAAAGCACTTAGAAGAATGCCTGGGATTTAATAAGCACCTGTTACATGTACATATTATTAAATCATTATCATAACCTTACATTCTTGATATGCAAATAAGGAAACTAAGGCTTGCCCCAAGTTAAAAGTTATGGGGAAGTTTGTACTTTATAGTAAGACATAGATGCCCGATAGTCATGTCTTTGGTTTTTCTTTTTTTTTTTTTTTTTTTTTTTTTTTTTGGAATGTATGGTTTTTTGTTTTTGCTTTTTGAAGCAGGTCTTGTTAGGTAGGCCCAGATTGACCTCAAACCCCTGCCACAGCAGCAGGACCTCCAGAGTGATAGTCACAGCTGGTGGTGTTATTGGGAATGGAGTATAGGAACCAATACTACAGACAGCCATTGGCCAGGAGCATTCAAAACCAAGGCAGTGCTAATGAGAAAACGGACACACAGGGGATTCTCAGCCTGGGCAACTCATTAAAATTGCCTGGAAACAGACTTTGCCAACTCAGGCTAAATTGTCAACGCAGGCAGCTTCTGCCCGCAGGATTCCATTCCTACTGAATGTCCATAATAGGCAAATCCACGGACAGAAAGCAGAGCAGTAGCTGCCAAGCTTGCAGGTGGGGGCTGGTGGTGGAGGAGAGATTGTGTGACTACCCCTGAAGATGGAGTTAGTCAGATGGTGGTAATGGTGGTTGCCCTACCTTGTGAATATAGTAAAAATCACCAAGCGGCAAACCATAAACGAAGCCGCATGGAGACCAGGCTCCCTATTAACTTGGCCCTTGTCTTTCACACTATGAAATATGCTTTCTTCCCTTATCATCTACAATTCTGGGCAGCTGCTTCCCAGTGGTAAGAACAGCCTGAGGAATAAAGAACTCTGTTCTTGAGATCTCCTGATAAGGAGATGAGGGTCAGGATCTAATTAGGATAACAGTCTATGTTGCAGCCTCCCAGCAAGATGGCTCTTCAAAAATCCCCACTTCCTCATCACTTATGAATAAAGTAATAATAAAAGTCATCATAATAAAATGGATAATAAAGAAAATACTTTTCAGAAGAGAATGGAGCCAAGACAGTAACGCCAGTGATGGGCAGGCCCACGCCTTGACCAGAACTGCACAGCTACTCTTCCTCTTGTTCTCTATTTAAACCTAGACCTCATGTCCAGTCTCCTGAAGATGGATTTGAGAGAGGGGAGTTACTGAACTCCTTCAATGTGGGTGAGTATCTCAGGTGCCTGGTTAATTCAGAAGCACAAACGCACATCCAGTGAGGGCATCGGCAAGCATCTAAACTCTGTGTGTACAGGGACTTGTGCCTGACTTGTTCTCTGGCGGGTTGCTAACACTTAAGCAGGATCTGAGCATGAAGACACTAATGTATCTTCGATGGACAGGCAGATGGATTTTTCTGGGCTTATAAAACCAGAGAATAGACCTTGAGTCCCAAAACAGAGTCTTGAGCCCCAAGGAGCCAGCAGGCTTCCCACTCCCACCCCCAATTTGGTCTGACTTCCACAAAACAATCTATGGAGTAAGTACAGGAAGGAGCGCCTACCAGCAAACATGGCACATAATTTCATTATGGCCCTTCAGCAGCTTCCTCTCTGAATAAGCCCTTAACCAATGCAGAAGTAGTCACTATTTCCACAAGAATGCCTCTCTAAAAGGCACAAGTGACAAAAAGGCAGCTTCCACAGCTGGCCTAGAAGGAAACTCTTCCACTTCCTGTTGGTTATGGAGTTCCTATGAGAGCTTGGGGACTTCTGGTTTGAGTTCTCAGTTCAGGATATGCGGAACTAGTCATTGACTAATGGGGACCTGCCCTGTTATACATCATAAAGCCTCGGGTGTGACTGTGGCTCCATCTCTAATTAGCTACTCTGGCTTTAGGCAAATGACTCAACTTCTATGGGTGTCATTATTTCATCTAAACAATGATAATAGTAACACATTCTTCTGTAAGCGTACATGTGTGCAAGGGTGTGTGGAGGCCAGAGGGACAACCTTAGATATCTGTCCACTATTTATTTTTCTGAGATAAGGTCTCACACTGGCCTAGAAGTCATCAAGGAGGCTGGTTGGCCAGAGAGCTCCAGGGATTGGCCTGTCTCCAGTGCTAGGATTACAAGCCCATGCCACGACATCTGGCTTTCTTATGCAGGTACTAAGGACTGAACTTGGATCCTGATGCTTATATGGCAAGCTCTACAGTAACACAATTGTTTCCAGCAAGAAGGTCCAGAGAGGCTCAATGGGCAAAGTACCTGTCATTCAAGCATGAGACCTGGAGTTGGGAGCCCCAGAACCATATGAAAAGCTGGGCATGGCAGTGCATGCCTGTAATCCCAGCCTGAAGCTCACTGACTAGTCAGCCTAGCCAAATCAATGAGCTACGGGTTCAGTGAGAGACCCTGTCTAAAAAAATTAAAGTGGAGAGTGATAAGAAGAAAAACACCTGACATCAGCCTCAGGCTTCCGCCCGCATGCATGCACACGTGCACAAAGTCCCAGGTACAAGTGGGTAAAATAGGAATTATTTTTCTCATTTTCCTCTGTCCAAAAGAAAAAAAAAGTGTTTAAATGACAACTTGGAAGTTGAGTAACAGCTCACCTCAAGGAAAGTACACTTAGATAACAAGTAAGTTGCACCTGAAGACTGAAAACACACTTAAGCATCCTAATTTCAGGACTGTCCTCAAGGAACAAAGCCGACGACAGGAAGTCCAGAACGTTTCCAGAAGTCTTACCCCTACCAATCCTACAAGGGAGACAGCTACAGAACGCTTCTAGAGGCGGGGAATGCCATGGAGCCCAGCAATTCATTACTGCCATGGATAGTTATGATGTCCTTGTTATATGCCTAGCCCTTTGGTGTGCTGAGAGAACGTCATAAACTAGACAGATCAGCAAGCTCAAACCTTTCTGGGCCAGTCTCCAAAGGATCAGCATGAAGTCCTATACAATTGTCCCAAAAAGACCATGAGTGCTAATCCAGAGGACAGAGGCAGGACCCACCCAACAGAATGTGGATTTTATAGCACTGGGTACTCTCCCACTGCAATGTGTGGTTCAAGATGGCACAGTCTCATGCTCATAAAATTTTTGAGTCTTTGGATGCTTCCCAAAGCCCTATGTAACTCTCTGCAGAGCCTGGTCTCATACTTGATGGTGAGCCAAAAGGAAAAAATACTTTAAGCAAATGGTTTCCATCAATGCATTCTTTTTTAAAGACAAGGCTAATTCAAGTCATAATAAAATAAGAATACTTGGAAATTATGTTTCTGTATGTATTTTATCAGAACCAGAAACTGACAAAATACAAAAGTATCTAGACACTAAATATAGGACATGAAGCAAGGGTTATTTTTATTATGTATTTATTTATGTAATTTCAGTCCTGGGGACTGGACCCAGGGCCTCATGCATGCTGCACAAACACGGCTGCTGGGCTGTATCCTCTTACTGTTTCTTTCTTTTTCTTTTTACTATTTTATTTATTTTTATTTTACGCATCTGAGTGTATTGCCTATATGTATATAAGTGCACCCATGCTGGGCAATGCCCGTGGAGGTCAGTAGAGGGTGTCGGATCCTCTGGAACTGGAGTTATGGACAGTTGTTAGCTGTCATGTTGGTGCTAGGAACCAAACCTGGGTCCTCTGCAAGAGCAGCTGATGCTCTTAACCACTGAGCCATCTGTCCAGCCCCCTGCCTTTCTTTCTTTCTTCCCTTCCTTTCTCTTTCTCCTCTCTCACTCCTCTCTCCTCTTTCTCCTCTCCTCCTCTTCTTCTTCCTCCTCATGTCTCATATCATCCACATGTCTCCTGTAGTCCAGGCTAACCTCAAACTCACTATGTAACCAAGAATGACCTTGAACTCCTGAGTCTCCTGCCTCTGCCTCCTGAGTTCTGGAATTACAGACACGTGTTATCATACCGGACTCCTCTAGCTCTTGTTTCATTTTCTGCTTTGTTTAGGGGTTTTGTGGCGGCGGGGGTGGGGGGGGGATGTCTTTCTGTTTTGGTTTTAGATAGGGTTTCACTATATAGCCCTGGCTGACCTGGAACTCACTGTGTAGACCAGACTGGCCTGGAACTCACAGAGACCCACCTGCCTCAGCCTACTGACTGCCTCCTGACCATGCCTGGTCCAAGCTCTTGTTTCTTAAGCTATGATCTCATCCATCTTAACAATTCAGAAGTTTACGTCAAGGAGAAAAAAAAAAAAAATGCTTCTCAATTGAACACTCGAGTTTCCAGTCAACTTTAAGTTTCTTAGATCCTCTGTGAGAAAATTCCCAGGATCCACATGACATGATTAGAAATCAGGTTAACCAAGTGAGTATAAACAACCAAGACCAGCCAAAATTTCAACAGAAAAAAGATACAAACCCAAAATAAATACTGCATCAACTGATCCTACTGATCCTAAGGAAGTCTCAGCAAGTCAGCAAAGTATTAACATATGAGAAAAAAACACAAGAAAGAAAGAATATATGGTTGAAATACTGTACAGCCACTAAAGATACTTGCTAGCATAGAAAACTGTTCACAACAACTGGGTCAAGAAAGAAATTATAGTCAAGATGAAGAGAAGGTCCTCCTTTTTTTCCAGCGTACGTTAGTATAGGCAGACAGCTAGTCTTCCTCTGTAAGACAGGACCTATTTTATACAGCCCAGGCTGGCCTTGAACTCTCGATTCTCCTGCCTCCACCTCCCTAGAGCTGTGCTTGTAGGCATGCAGCGCCACAGCCAGCACTTAGATTTCTTTTAACCTACACGTGTACACAAAAGTACACCAAGTACAGTTGTTATCGGTTTCCTACTGTGGATTTCACAAACTACCACAAATATGGTCACTTAAAACAATGAAAACTGGGCTGGGGATGCAGAGGGCAGGGCAGGGGAGGGGAGGGGAGGGAAGGGGAGGGGAAAAACGGGAGGAGAGGGAAAGGGGAAGGGAGGGGAGGGGAGGGCAAGGGAGGGGAGGAGAAAAGGGGAGGGAGGGGAGGTGGAAGAAGAAAAGCAAACTGATGCCCACAGTTCTGAAGTCTCTGGAAGATGGAGGAGTATTTCAACGGTGCTGGCAAGGATGCATTCCTTTCAGAGGACTCAGGCGAGACTGGTTCCTTCATTGCTTTTCAGCAGCATGCACTGGTGACCACAGCCCCCTCCCTCAGTCTTCTGTCAGAAGCTTAGGTAGTTCCCCTGGCTGACATCCGGCCTCACTCCTGCAGGCTCCTCAGGATTTCATCTGGTTTATCTGCAACACTATCCCTGCCTCAAGGTCCTTTACCACATCAGCAAACAGAATTCACAGGGCTGGGGGATTTGGATATGGATATCTTTGGTGTCTTATTTCACCTACCACAGTACATTAACAATGTTTACTTCTGGGTGATGTGATCATGAGAGATTTGGGGGCTTTGTTCATCTGTAGTTTCGTTTTTTCTAAAACTAATAGATATTATTTGTATAATGTTTGCTTTGTTTTTGAAACAAGGTCCTGTTTAAATTGGGCTAGCTTCAAATTCCCTCTTTAGCCAAAGCTGACCTTACATCCTGATCCTCCTGCTTCTACCTCTAGAGTGCTGGATTACAGGCCTGTCTACCACACCTCACAATTTATGCAACATTTTTAAAAGAGTTTTTGTTTGCTTTGTTTTGTTTTAGATAAGGTCTCCCTGTAGCCCCAGCTGGCCTGAAACTCACTAAGTAGACCAGGCTGGACTTGATCTCACAAAGATCTGCCTGCCTCTGCTGGGATTAAAGACATGCGCCACCATGCCTGACTTAAGATTTATTTTTCTGTATGTGTGTGTATGTGTGTGTGTCAGAGAGAGAGAGAGAGAGAGAGAGAGAGAGAGAGAGAAAATATACCACATGTATGTGTCAGAAAGAAATGCCTGATGCCCTGAAGCTGGGGTTACAGGTGGTTGTGAGCTGCCTGATATGGGTTCTGGGAACCAGACTAAGGTTCTTTGGAAAAACAAGGGCTCTTCACTGCTGAGCCTTCTCTCCAGCCCTGTTTATGCAACTTTTTAAAGTAAGTTTGCTCTTAAGGTGACAAAAATTTTCACAGAACTAAGGCACTATCTACATAACTCACTAAATTTACTAAAGTCACTGAACTGTACAGTTAAATGGGTGAGTTTCTTAGTATACAAAGTAAAAAAGTGAAGGGGCTACACTTACTATCAAACATTTCACTGAAAATAAACACAATTACAATTCAATGGTAAAAATTGGTGAAACAAAGTGGAATTCACTTTGCAATTCTTTCAACTCTGATGTAAATTTTTTAATTTCCAGGAGGGAAAAAAATGGGTAGGGAAGGAGATGTATCCAGACAGCTCTAGAAACAAACCAGCAGCGCAGGGGAGTCTTCAGCTGGACTTAGCTCCCTTGTTTTATCCCTAGAAGCCCTGGTTAGAGCAATATGAAAGCAACCAGGTAGTTAGTGAGGAGGAAGGTGATGCCTACCTCTTCCTTCCTCTCCATACCCCAGGTGAGGGGGGATCACAATCCTTCGCCTCTCTCCAATGCAAACACCAAGTAAACCTTCATCCATCCCAGGAATCACATAGCCCTGCCCAATGTACGTGTCAAAGGTACGGTTCCGTGAGTAGCTAAAAAGAAGAAAAAAGAAGATGAGGTAACTCAGGAGGGACACCACAGCAGCTGTGTAAATCCCCCAGAACCCCAACACCAAAGGGTCACAGAGGCCACAGAGGCCTCTGGAACCCAGAATAGCCAAACCTCAGAATGTGAGACAGCCTAGAAACATGCTCCTCTGAACAGGTAATGTGTGAGCATCTGCAGAAAGTGTGCCAGAAACAACCCACTGGTCCCGCTGGACGAGTCAAGTTATAAACGGAACAGATATGTAAAAGGCAGCCACACTGAAACAGATGACATGAACCGCCTCGTCCCCCTCCCCCTTGTCCCACTTACCCGTCCCTCCTCTGCCTCCTCTCTATCAACCCAATCCTACCAGCCCTACCCAGCTTCATCCCTTCCCACTCGTACCCACAGTAATAGTGCACAAAATACTATCAGTGTTTCTTTACTTCCTACAATAATTAACATTTAAGGACTTTTCATGTTTTGCTTATTTCTGTGTTTCCACAGTGGGCCTGCCTGTGATGGTGATCGTTTTTGGAGATCCCCAGGAAGTACTGGGGGCTGAATCTGGTGTCTCAGCACTAGTCTAGCAGACGAAAATGACACCAACAATATGGAAGCCCAATATGGAAGAAAAAGGGTGAGGAAAAAACCCTAAAGCTTTTATATCTGTATTAAAACATGCACACTAGATGAATAAAGAAAGAAAGAAATCTGGGTGTAGTGGTATGCACTGTAATCCTAGCACTTGGGAATCTAAGGCAGGAGGATTAAGTACATATGCAGCAGATAGACAGATACACTGCGTACCTTGCTATACTCCTGGTTTTTACTCTGAACCTTGTGACTGCTACTTTTGTTTTCCAGACACAACAGCGCAATCACATAAGTGAACCCACAGCGCTTATGACCACATGCACAAGTTGCACAAGCCCAAGCCAGACAAAAACCCAGGATGGAAGGGGTAGGTGGGCAAGAAGCCCAGACCTAGCCTAGAACTACTTGCAATTGATAGCTGTTGGGGAGGAAAACAGTTTTCTTGAAGGGTGTAATCAACCTTCACCCAGGGAGACTGCTGGTGGGTCAACCAGGCTCCTGAGGGTAGACCCACAACCAAGATCATTTGGGGAACACAAATTAGACTCAATAAGCCATTAAAAATATATGTAAATAAATAGGCCGGGCACAGCAGTGCACGCCTTTAGTCCCAGACTTGAGAGGCAAAGGTAAGCGGATCTCTGTGAGTTTGAGGCCAGCCTGGTCTACATAATGAGTTCCAGGCCAGCTGGGGCTACAGGGAGCCTCTGTCTCAAAAAGAAAACACACACACACACACACACACACACACACACACACAAATAAATAAATAAATAAATAAATAAATAAATAAGGACATGACATGAGGGGGATGGGGCGTGATCTGAGAGGAGATGGGGGAGGGGTCAGATTATGATCAAATACATTGCAGGAAATTCTCAAAGAATCAATAAAAAAAATTTTTTTTCTCAAGTTTTAGCCTGCCATAGTGCTGCATACCTTTAATACCAGCACTCAGAAGGCAGAGGCAAAGATAGGAAGATTTCTGTGAGTTCTTGGCCAACCTGGTCTACATAGAGAATTCCAGGGCTACATTGTAAGTCCTTGTCTTAAAAAAAAGTTTTAATGAAATACAGAAGAAATCTTAGGACAAAGAGTGAGTTACTGAAATAAAAAGATTACCATGGATGAATTATCCTCTGATGCTTTGGATGATTAAAGAAGTCTATGACCTCAGGGAAACATGTAGGCTCTGTCATGACTTGCTGACAGGAAGCCAAAGGAGTGGTTTCCAAAACACACATGCCACTTGAATAAGTAAGACATACCAACTCCTACCACATGCATTTTGCACACATAGTGGGGTTCATAGTGGGATGGGATAGAATGGGAGTCTGGGTGAGTCCCTCCTGTTCACCTCCAGACATGTCTAAATCAGCCCTCAAAGAGACCCTGGTAAGCCTAGGAAGAAATTCAGAATCTGAAAACAGATCTGTATTACTGTGAGCATGACAGTATGTTTAGGCCATGGCCAACTGTGGTTAGACTCGATTTGGTCAGATGTTCTAGTGAATGAAGGTTTCCTTACCTGGAATCAAAGAGGGTTCCATCCAGAAGCGTGCCATTGTAATGATACCTGAGGAAGTCCCCACTCTGGCTTCTTCTCTCGCAGTTCTCAGGAACTACCTTGTTCTCAATGGAGATGCTATCCTTGGGGTTATGAAGGTCTAACAGTGCAACATCAAATACCAAAGACGCCTGTCCAGGAACGTCTTTCCCTGGAGTGAAAAGGAAGAAGGCAGTGCATTCCAGCACAACATTTAGGAAGTGCTCTAACCACTACTCACACCCTCGGTGTAGGTGTTCTCATTCCTTAACGTTTTTAAGCCAAGGAAACAAGTTCTCTTCTAAGTCTTGGGTGGTTCTCCATGTTGTATAACTACAGTGTCTCACCAGGTGTCCAACCATGGGCTGGTGGGTACAGCCTGGCTGACCCAGGAAAATGAGCACACTAACAGCAATGACATCATGCTACCATGACCACACCCGATAGGCTCACGCTGGTAAATAAAAGCTCTTTGTGGGCAGTATGCACCCACATGGAAACCCAAATCCACACCTCCATGGGCTAGTGTTTGCTTACAAACTCAAATTATAAACATTCAAATGTGCAAATTCCAAAGCTTTGATTTGGTCCTGGAAAACACCATAGTCTTGTTTCTCGAAACCAACAGCCCCCGGCCCCCTTTTTTCCATGATTTAAAATTCTTTATCCAAAACAAGATATAAATAAAAGCAGGTTCAGTAACAGAGAAAAAATGATATCCACAGTCCAAAAACAGTCTTCAGGTCTTCTCAGTCTCACTGCTGCATGGAGCAGCCTCTCTTAGATATCCCTAAGAGAGGATGTACTAGACACAGGGTACCACTGTATCCATGGGCTCTGCATCCACGGGTTCAGCCAACCACAGAACAAAAATACTGAAGATAAAAGTTATGTTTGGGGGCTGGAGAGATGCCTCAGTGGTTAGGAGCACTGACTGCTCTTGCAGAGGAACGAACCTACATTTGGTTCCCAGAACCCACAGCTGTCCATAACTCCAGTTCCAGGGGATCCAACAGCCTCTACAGCCCTCCAAAGGCATTGCACAACATCAGTGCACTTACAAACATACAGACAATACACTCATACACATAAAAATAAACGAGAGAAAAAATAAAAATGTTTAAAAGTTATATCTATAAAACCAGACATAATAGCACATACTTGCAATCCCAGTTCTGGGTAGGTAGAGGCAGGATGATGCGAAATTCAAGGTCATCCTCAGCTATATAATGAGTTCAAGGCCAGCATGGGCTACATGAGATTTTGTCTCAAAAAACAATTATGTTGGGGCTGGAGAGTTGGCTCAGAGGTTAAGAGCACTGACTGCTCTTGCAGAGGACCTGAGTTCAATTCCCAGCACCCACATGGTGGCTAATAAATATCTGTAACTGTAGTAACTCCAGTTATGGGGATCCAACACCCTCTTCTGACCTCTGCAGGCATTGCATGACATAGGTGCACTTACATACATACAGGCAATACACTCATACACATAAAAAATAAAAATAATTTTTTAAATAAAAAAGTTATGTCTGTACTGAACACATTTTTATTTCTGTCATTATTCCCTAAATAATACAATATGACAACTATTTGCAAATATATGTTGTATAGTAGTTTCTGTAAATTCAACTATTCCCTGGGGGGGAGGGGATTGAAAGTTCATAAGACTCAGGAGGTAAACAAACTGCACATGTCTGAGAAAGTTGAACCTTGCAAGGTTCTCCAAGACCCCTCTCCAGCTTTTAGAAGCAGCAATTCGAGGAGACTCCAACAAGCCCAGCAGCCAAGAGGAGATTCTCCAACCTGTCAAGCTACCCTCAGGTTGTACAGATAGCTCCAGGGACACAGCTTTCCTGAGTCATCAATCATGCTGTGGTGGGCTTCGGTGATGCAGCTGACTTTTGAGTCATCCCTGCTCCTGTAAGCAACCCTTTACCCACAGTCCAATAAAAATTCACTAGTTCACCAAGTTGGACTTTGGTGCAACAATTGCTTTAATCTGTCATTGGGTCCCTTTCTGGAATGAGTGCGTGTGTCACATCCCCCAGGAAAAGTATATCACACAATAACACAGTATCTACATACCATGCTAATTACTGTGAATAGCCTAAAGTATACAGGGTTGGGCATCTGAGGATTTTGATATCCTTAGGGAATCCTAGATCAGTCCTCCACAGGTACCATGGGACTGTTGTATTTACACTAATTCTATTTTCTAACATATAAAACACTCTTATTTTCTAACAAAATAATGTATTTTATAATACCATGCTTTGATATCCCTCCTGTAAAGATGATGTCACTAAGAAAACAAAGCACAGAGGTAAACTGTGAAATAACTTCTGACTTCATATGGGCAAGTTTCTGCTTGATGTCTACAGCCATTCAAATACCTAGTTCAAATATCATTTCACAGATGAGAACACAAAAGTCAGTAGCCCAGGCCCACTGGTGAGGCAGGGGGCTTCCAGGCACCAATGGCCACTAGTGGTAAGGTTCTGCAGAAAAGCTGTCTGAGTGGCACTGTAAGGCAGGAGCTTCTTCTGTAAAGATCAACATCAACCAAGTAACTCTAAATCCAGTAATTTGGAATAAAAGACAGTTACTACAAATGGACTTCCCCAGGGCACTTACTTGCCATGTGATTTACCACACAAAGGAGACATCCTAGGCAAGGTGGCATGCCAAGCCTGTGCTCTTCCTAGGGCCTGTGGCAAAGCCTACCCTGTCATCTTCTTCTCCCATAGAATAATAAATCTACTGTAAACAGGCTGCTGAGCCAGCCTCTGAGATGTGCAGTGTGGTCAATCCCCAAAGTTCAGGTGCCTGTGCATGCATTTGTGTGTGTGTGTGTGTGTGTGTGTGTGTGTATGAGAGAGAGAGAGAGAGAGAGAGATGAAGGGGGAGAGGGAGAGAGAGAGAGATGAAGGGGGAGAGGGAGAATAAGAACACTAAGTTTGTATGCTTTTTCTTTTAGATAAGAAGGAAAAAAGGGAGTTTCTTTAATTTTTGTTTCATTTTCTTTGTGTGATCAAGCCCAAGGCCGTGTACACCCAAGACAAATCTTTTCCCACTGCCGCAGCCGCTAAAAGACCTTAAAAGCACTCCAGAGTTTCAGTTTTCAACCATTATCATACACTCCCTGAAAAGATACTGTCATAGCAGTCCTGGTAGAATTTATATACCTATAATTAAAACATTTTTTGGTCTTTTTAAGACAGGGTCTCCCTGTAGCCCCAGCTGAGCTGGAACTCACTACATAAACCAGGCTGGCCTCGAACTCACACAGATCCGCCTGTCTCTGCCTCCCAAGTGCTGGAATTAAAGGTATGTGCCACCACATCCAGCTGTAATTTGAACATCTGAAATATATTTGGACAGCTGAGCAGGAGGATCAAGAATTCAAGGCCATCCTTAGCCACAAAACAAACAATTTAGAAGCTACAGTGGATGTATTTCATCCCCCTGGCAAAGGATGAAACAGTATGAACATCAGTAAGACTAACTTGCATCTTAACAGACAATAAGCTATGGCCTCGTGGCAATGGTTTCAAACTCTATTTAGGAATTCCACTCACCCACTGTCCTCTGAAGAAGGACCTGCCAGGCTGGAGCCATGGTTTAGTGGGATAACACATCTTTGTATGCATGAGACCCTAGGTTTGATCCCCAGCACCAACAAACAAGACCAAACTGTACAGAACTGTTTGTAGGACTCAAGCACATAAATATCTAAGTGCAGACAGACAAAGAAGGGGGGAGCCCCAGCCACTCAGCCTCCCCTCTCCTTTGCTCTACAGCTTCAGAGGCAGAAAACTGCTTGGAAAATATTGTATTTCCACTGAGTACCATTCGGCAGCTTCAACAGCAATTGATACCATGTCGATTCCTGTTCTGTGCTTTTTTAAAGTAGGGTCTTACTACATAAACCAGGCTAGCCTTGAATTCATGCTTCTTCTGCCCAGTCCCTCAACTGCTGAGATTGCAGGTGTATGCCACCATGCCCGGCTGTCATTTCTATTCCTTACTCCATGTGGGTCTTCATGCATGATGGATGCCTCAAGGTCTCTGTTGTGTCAGACTGTCAGTGTGAGTAAATGTGTCTGAAATTCAATATGAGTGGCCAAGAAATGCTAATTATCAGCCAGTACTCTACTTCTTGTAGAACACTGTTAAAATATTCTCTAATATTGTAGTTTTTGTTTATTTTGTTTTTGAGACAGGGTCTTCCATGTCCCAGGCTGGCCTCCAATTCACCATGTAGCTGAGAATGACCTTGAACTCCTGATCCTCCTGCTTCTACCTCCAAGTATTGATATTACAAGTGTGTACCACCGAGTGCCAGGGATCAGACCCAGGGCTTTGTGAACATGAGGCAAGCATTTTACCAACAGCACCAAATCCATAGCTAATATTATGCAGTGAGTTTATCCAAGTGAGACTAATATCTTAGGTAGAGCATATAATAGTGATTTCTCAATTCAGACATCACCTGACTAAATCTCTACTTTGAAGTCCGCAAGCTCTCAAAGCTAATCAAATCTTACTTCAAAGAGAAAAGAGAAGTTGGTGCCGAAGGCCACAGCTGGCAAGGCTAGGACAACGTACTTAGTTATGAACACCAATGGCCATGAGGGAATGCAAGGTCTAAACCGTACATCATCCGGACCAGCACTCAGAACTTCCTGCAGTGGTGGGAATGCAGGGCATCTGCATTGTCCAGTTCAAGGATCCCCAGCAACTGTGTGACTCTTACATGCCTGAAATGTGAGGATGTGACCATGGAACTGAATTTTAATTTCGATTCATTTCCATCTGAATGGAAGCAGCCACCATGGTGGATAGTGTTGTTCTAAAGCAAAAGGCTTGGTGTGTTTTAGGGGACACAGCTGAATTCATCACTGCAAACCAAAGGATAAATGAGAGAAGCTCTGAGAAAAAGAAGGACTTACCATCTCCCTCCTCTCCATAGGCCAGAAAAGGAGGTATGGTGATGATACGCTTTTCCCCCACACACATGCCCAGCAGCCCTTTATCCATTCCAGGAATCAGCCAGCCAATCCCCACATATGTGTCATAGGTTTTCATGCGATTGTGGCTGAAAACCAAAGAGGAAGGAATAAAGTTCCATACTGCGTGTTCCAAACACAACCCTCCAGAAGGTTTTTGTTACCCAGCCCTCCAATAAACGATGAGCCCAGACTCATCCCAAGCACAAAGAGGAGTGCCTCAAATGTCACAAAGAAACGAAGAACTCCTATCTGTGCTGGCAGTTAACAGCTACCCCACTCATCCAACACACGGCAATGACAAAAAAATCTCAGAGTTCCCTGGTTTTGATCCTAGCCCCCGACTTCTCTACAGTTTCATTTCTTTCTCCCCTTTCCATAGGAAAACCATAAAAATGAACCAAATACCCATGGGCCTTCTCAGAAATATGACCCTTCACTGAACTTGAGATCTCCAAATATGGTTAAACTACATCAAGACTGTTTTTAATTTTTTTTCTAAGATATATTTGGACTCTCACATCATGGACCATAAAACACTGACCAAATATATATGAAGAGGGGTTGGAGATGGCTCAGCAGTTAAGAGCACCTATGCTCTTGCAGAGGACCTGGGTTCAATTCCCAGTACCCACATGGTATCTAACAACTTTCCAGGGGAATCCAATGTCCTCTTCTGACCTCCACAGATATTGCAAAAACAGGTACACTTATACACATGCAAGCAATACACTCATACACATAAAATTTTTTAAAGATATATGAGAGAGAGAGAGAGAGAGAGAGAGAATTTGGCACTGGTTATCAGGAGTCCCTTTTCGGGTTTCCTCATGAGCACAGACAGCAGGCAACGCAGAGGTCATCTCACAGACACTTGTTCACAATGGGACTCACCTGGAATCAAACAGCGTCCCATCCAAGAATGTTCCATTGTAGTGATACCTGACAAAATCGGACACCTGGATAGTCCGAGGGCAGCTGGAGGGCTTGAAGTAAGTGAGAACCTGAACCTGGTCTTCAGAATTCCAGATATCTATCAGAAGTACGTCAAAATGAAGGACTGAGTTTGGAGGGATCACACCAGCTAGAAATTAAACAGAGAAACACTGAGAAAGCCTAGAAAACTTCTGTTACATAGCTATTTTCTCCAAACAGAAACATTCTGTCCAGGAGAGAGAGGGAGGGGCACCAGGTTCAGGAAGCTAATCAAACTTAGAGACCCAGGAAGCTCAGGAAGTTACAAGATTCCCAAGGCTCCTCCCACAGGTATAAGAGCCTTAACAATTGCTCTGGAGACCAGACTGCTCGGAGAAGCGAGAAGCTGCCTCCAAGCTGTGCAGGAGCTCCAGGGATTTAGACTAAGTGGGCTTTGTTGTGATCCAGCTGCCTCTGATTGACTCATCCTCCTTACACATGCTCCTTAAGTTACTCCAATAAACTCATTGGTTCACCAAGCTAGACTTAAGTGGAATTGTTTCTTTGATCTGTCTTCAATGACCTCTGGGCTGATAAATATTTGTTCATATCCTAGCAGGGAAAGTCACGAAACTGCTGCCAGGATGAACAGAAGCCAAAAGTCAAGCCCATCACTGGTGTACAATTCCAAAACGCCCTATTCTTCCTCCATCTTTTCTCCAAATAAAATTAAAGAGAGAAAAAGAGATTCATCGAGTGCATCACTGGATAGACCACTGTGGCACCTTCTGTGTTTATCTCTAAAAGAGATAAACTTACCATGGAAATGTTAGCTGTGCGTTCACGGCCTTTCTTCTCCCCTATTAAAGATGCCTAATTTTCCAGTCAGGTTGACTGAACAGCCTGCATATGTGTTTATAAATACAGAATGAAACTTACAAACTCCTTCACTTCCATAGGCGAGTTTTGGGGGGATCGTCACGAAACGCCTCTCATTTACGCACATCCCGACCAGAGCTTGATCCATGCCCGCAATCAGCTGGCCTTTTCCCACAAACACATTGAAAGTAGAGTCTCTGTCATAGCTGACCCAGAAGGCAGGGAAAGAGAGAAGCATAAACAGTTCTTTACATAGTTTTTTAGATTAACCTGGATGCTGCCAACAAATCTACTTAAAAGTACCTGATAACCTGAGTTTGAGCCCTGGAACCCACAGTGGAATCAGAGAACTGATCCCCAACAGTTATCCTCTGATTTTCACAAGCACACTATGGTGTGGCGTGTGTGTGTGTGTGTGTGTGTGTGTGTGCGCGCGTGCATGCATGTACTATTACCGTATGACAAGTCAGAAGATAAATAATGAAACCATGGCTGTGACTTATGTCCTCATTTTTCAATGTCAAATTCAGAAACAGAGTTTGCCCTCTTAGGAGATGGGGTTAGAAGGATAAGAAGGGTTTGAAGGACATACAAAAGAAGCTCAGGGGGTGGAGAGATGGCTCAGTGGTTAAGAGCATTTGCCATTCTTGCAGGGGACCTGGGTTCCGTTCCCAGCATCCATGTGTCAGCTAACAACCATCCATAACTCCAGTTCCAGGGGGTTACAACGTCCTCTTCTGGCCTCTGCATGCATTCCATACAGATGGTACACATATAAATGCAGGCAAAACACTCATACACATAAAATACAAATACATAATTTTAAAAAATATTTTATTTATTATTTTTATCTTATGTGTATGAGTGTATTGCCTGCATGTAGGCAAGTGCACCCATGTTGTGCAATGCCCGCAGAGGACAGAAGAGGCCATCGGATCCCCTGGAACTGGAGTTACGGACAGTTGTTAGCTGCCATGTGGGTGCTGGGATTCAAACCCGGGTCTTCTGCAAGAACAACCAATGTTCTTAACTGCTGAGCCATCTCTCCAGCCCCAAACAAATAATTTTTTTTTAAAGTTCAGCCAAGTGTAGTAGAGCACACCTTTAATCCCAGCACTCAGGAGTGGACCTCTGTGAGACTGAGGCCAGCCTGGCCTACATACTGAGTTCCATCCAGGCCAACTGGGACTACAGGGAGACCCTGTCTCATAAATTAATTAATTAATTAAGTTAAAAATTTTTAAAAGAATGGGGCTGGAGAGATGGCTCAGTGGTTAAGAACACTGGTTGTTCTTGCAGAAGACCCAGGTTCGAATCCAAGCACCCACATGGCAGCTAACAGCTGTCTGTAACTCCAGTCCCAGGGGATCCAACAGCCTCTTCTGACCTCTGCGGGCATTGCACGACAGAGGTGCACTTACCTACATGCAGGCAATACATACATACACATAAAAATAAAAACAAAAAATAAAAATTTTTTTTAATTCAGAAAGAAGATGAAGGCAAGGACTTTGCCTACAAGCACTTTATAAACTGGCAGAGACCCATTGTCTCAAGTACTGTAGTTAAGAAAATGAATGCACAACTGTGCATGATGACACATGCCTACAATATGAGTAAGTTAAAGACCAGCCTTGGGGTCAGAGAGATGGCTGAGCAGTTGAGAGCACTAGCTGCTCTTGCAGAGGATCCAGGTTTGATACCCAGCACCCACATGGCAGCTAACAGTCACCTCTAACTCCAGTTCCAGGGGATCTAACACCCTCTTCTGACCACCATAGGCATTGCACAACACAGGTGCACTCACATACATGCAGGCAATACACTTATACATATAAAATAAAAATAATAAATAATTTTTTTAAAAAAAAGAGCAGCCTGGGAAGCTTAGTAAGACCCTGTCTCAAAATAATAAGGGAAAGCGGGCTAGGGACATAGCTCAGTGATAGGGTAGTTGCCTAACATTGCAAGGCCCTGGATTTAATCCCCAGTACTACAAAAGAAAAGAAAGGAAGGGAATGAGGGAGGAAGGGAGGGAAGGAGAGGTGGAAGAAGGGAGAAGGGGTGGAGGGAAAGCAAGGAAATGACAGCAAAACAAGAAAAATAGAAAAAAATAAGTGAAAGAAAAATTACCGTAGAGCTTGGTTCACAATAATTAACAGTGGACCCAATTCAGAAGTTCAAGTGTAGGGCCCTGGCTGCTTGGAGTCAGATATACAATAAAATGTTCTATGGTCATCTTATAGATTTCTATCCACTGACTTCAAAGGATATGACTATATGAGTCAAGTACAGAACCAGTGAGACAGCTCAGCAGGTAAAGGTGCTTGCCACCAAGCCTGACAACCTGAGTTCGACCCCCAGAAAGGAGGGAGCCAACTGTCACAAGTTGTTTTATGACCATCCCATACGTGCCACAGTAGGTGCATGTGTGCACACATATACATATAAACACCCATGCTAAATTTTTGTATTACTTTTATTTTGTGTGTATGATTTGCCTGCAAGTATAAGTATGCCATAGGCATGCAATGCCCACAGAAGCCAGAAGAGGGCATCAGATTCCCTGGAACTAGAATTTTAGATAGTTTTTAGCCACCATGTTGGGAACCAAACCCAACATGGGTCCTATGGAAGTACAGCAAGTGCTTTTAACCTCTAAGCCACCTCTCTAGCCCCTAAAAACAGTAAAGTGTAGGCAACAGAGCCATAGTATAAAATGATGCCATTTTCCACTTACATACATAGATGCTTATGAAAAGATCCAAAAGGCAATCAGGTGAACTCATTATCAATGGTAATCTATGGCCAAGTTTCAGGTGGTTGAATTTCTCTTTTAATTCTTAGTATCTAAAATGATTGTGTGCTTATTTGTGTAATGAAAAGTTAATAGTTTCTGGGCATGGTGACACATGTTAGCACTTGGGAGGAAGAGGCAGGTGGATTTCTGTGAGATCAAGGCTAGCCAGGTCTACACAGCAAGTTATAGGCCATCTAGGGCTACAGGGAGACCCTGTCTCAAAAAAAAACAAACAAAAACAAAAGGTTAGCAGCTGCTGGTACTGACTGACTTCTTTAGGATGTACCACCCTTTCTTTTGAAACTTCTTTTTCTCATTTTCTCCTGATGAACAGTTGGAGCAGTTAAGTCCACCGCACACCACCAGAGTCAAGCCTCAACCATTTCAGCACCTCCTCCTGATTTATAACCCATTTAAACTGCCTTCCTTTCTTCAAGGTCCGGGAACAGAAAGCAGCATTTCAAGTTCAGGCCAAGCCAGAGGACAAAAGAGTGTATGCATCAGCGTCTCCCGAAGTCAGCTATACACCTCCACCCTGGGACCCACCACCCCAGGGAACGCCAGCTCTTGAGTTGTGCTTGGCTTGCACTTGGCCATGCCACAAAGCCCTCACCATCCCAGCAGGATTATGATAATCAACCAGAAGGCGAGGCATCAAAGGTTCCTGAGGTATAGGCATGTGTGCACAGTAACAATACACGGGCAGGAAGGGGCTACTATAAACATACATTCTTCCCTTTTTCCTTTTTCTTTTTTTTTTTTTTTTTTTTTTTTTTTTTAAAAGGGTTCCCCTTGGGCCCCACCGGCCC
>NW_008332644.1:2444749-2462633 GCF_000622305.1 Nannospalax galili | reverse complement strand
ACCCAGAAAAGATTTTTTTGTCTTTTTGAGACAGGGTCTCCCTGTAGTCCCAGCTGTTCTAGAACTCCCTATGTAGACCAGGCTGGCCTTGAATTCACAAAGATTCACCTGCCTCTGCCTCCCAAGTGCTGGGGTTAAAGGCGTACGTCACCATGCCCAGCTCTTAACCCAAATTTTTAACAGTAACTACTATTTACAAGGCATTTATTGTGGCAGGCCCATTAGCAAAGTAAGATCTTCACAAAGATGACCTCATTTAATCCCCATAATCCTCACATTACACAGGTGGGTGCTCTGAGACTCAGTCTTCTTGAAAGTTAAAAAAAAATTTCCCAAGCTGGAGCTGGAGATATGGTTCAGCAGTTAAGAGCACTGACTGCTCTTGTAGAGGACCTGGGTCCCAGCACCCATGTGGTGGCTAACAACCACCAGTAAGTCCAGGGGATCCAGTGCCCTCTTCTGGCCTCCACCAGCATTGCATGCCAGGTGCAATAGCATACACACAGGCAAAACACTCATACACATAAAATAACTAAAATATTTTTTTTTAATTTCCCAAGCTCTAAAACCAATGGGGAAAAAAACTGGAATCCAGAACTGTCCAACTCTTCTGCTCCTGGCACAGGGTCTCCTAGGAGATGTGGAGAAATTGTTGATGCCTCAGTGTAAACTCCTTCATTGATGATGGCACAGCACTGTGAGTAACGAAAAAGCAAAGTGATCCATACACACTGAGACACACAGTAACTAACAATGCAAGACCAGTATTATCTGTTGCTTGAAAGGTTGACCATCTGGAAAAGATGAAGTTGTTCTGGGCATTTTTATGCTGATCCCCGCAACTGGCACAAAGTCACGTACGGCATCAGCCCAGAACTGGTCATGAAAATCATTCTGCAAATGTCACCAAGACAGCCAATGCCACTGTCAGGCTCATTCACACCTTTTATAGATGTCCGAGTCGGGGTCTTGCAGGCAACACATGCCACACCCAAAGCAGGCAGTTCCAGGAAACTTTAATGAAGGGGCTGGGCTGTGCACACCTGACACTGTACTCCGTGGCAGAAACTTTTCTCACTATAAACAAAGCCGCTCACTTTCCTACTTTTATTCAACACAGTCCTGGAGGGTCCAGCCAGAATGAATCAGGCAAGAGAAAGATAAAATGCATCCAAACTGGAAAGGAAGAAATATGTACACCTCTGCTCACAGCTGAAATTTTATGTAGAAAACCCTAAAGAATTCAGAAAATAAACTTGAAATTAATAAATCAATTTGACACAACTGCAAGATGCAAAGCTCAACAAGCAAAAATCAGTGTCTGCCAGGGGATAATCAGAAAAAGCAAATTAAGAAACAATTCTATTTACAAGAGCAACAAATGTTTGCCTAGAAATAAATGTAACAAGGACCTAAAAGACTCATGCACTCAAAACTAGAGAAATGCTGCTGAAAGAAATTAAAGAGGGTTTGTAAGGTGGCTCACCTGAAAAGGGTGCTTTGTCACCAAGCCTGACCACCTGAGTTCCACCTCTGGGACCCACAGAGTAGAGAGAACTGACTCCTGCAGATTTTCCTCTGGCCTCCACACACAGGCTGCAGCAAGTACGTGCACGCAACACACACACACACACACACACACACACACACACACACACACATTAATGTAAAATAAATTTTTAAAAAAAGAAGAGATTAAAGAGTTCACACATGAATGGAAGGACATCCTATCCTATGTTCATGAATTGGAAGACTTAATCTTGTTAATATGTCTGTACTACCTAAAGTAACCTACAGAGTCAATGAATTCCTACCAAATTCCCAGTGGCATTTTTGCAGCAATAGAAAAATATACTAAAAGTCATATGGAAATCTCAAAATAATCCTAAGAAAGAAGAGCAAAACAAACCTATGTCCTCATATTTCCTGATGTTTGACAAAACTACATGCACTGAATTTAAGACATAGAAATGAACAAAACAGAATACAGAGCCCAAAACTAAACCCTTCCATATGATTAAGAGCACTGTGGTGGTTTGAATGGGAAATGTCCCCCATAGGTTCAAGTATTTGAACATTTGGTCCCCAGTTAGTGGTACTGTTGAGGAGGTGGAATCCTTAGGAAGCGAACCCTTGCTGGAGAAGTCTGTCACTGGGGGCGGGCTTTGAGGGTTCATAACCTTGCCCAACAGTCATTCATTTGCTCTCTCTGCTTCGTGTCTGCAGTTGAAGATGTGTTCTCTCAGCTTCCTGCTCCTGTCTACCGTCCACTGCCATGCTTCCTATTCCTCTAGAATCACAAACCAAAATAAGCTCTTCCTTCTCTTCCTTCTGTAAGTTGCTTTTGTTTGTGGTGTTTTAGCACAGTAAAACTAATACAGGCACCAAGAAGACATGAAGGATAGTAAAAGAGCTATCTCTCAATAAACAGTGTGCGTCTACACACAAGAATAAAGTTGGAGTTTTGCTTTACATCATCAAATCAAGTGAATTAAAGACATAAACTTAAGCTGTGAAACAACAAAACAAAGCGTGGGCAAGCCAGGCACGGTGGTTCACACCTATAATCCCAGCAATCAGGAAGCTGAGGCAGAAGAGCAAGGAGTTTGAGCCAACTCAAGCTTCATAGAGAAACCCCATCTCAAAACCCACAGGGGAAGACTTCTTACTATTGGATTCAGATTACTTGGATGACACCAAAAGCACGGCAACACCAAGAGCAAAAGTAGACTAATGGGACTATGTCAAACTTAAAAACTGAGCAACAAAAGAAACAATCAGCAGAGTAGAGGGGCAACCTACAGCACAGGAGAAAATATCTGCAAACTACACTGACAAGTCTGAAATATCCCCCATGGGCTCCTGTGTTGGAACACCTAGTCCCCAGCTCATAATGCTATCTGGGATGTGAGGCCTCGCTGGCAGCCACAGCACTACTATGGCACCTCTGATGGTTATGACTATTTCCAGTTCTGCTCTCTACCTCCTGATCCCCAAGATGTAAACAGCTGCATCACAAGCTCCAGCTACCACAGACCAAGTTGCTTCAGCCACCATGCCTTCCCCAACCCAAAAGGCTCAACCCTCCAAACCCATGTGCCAAAATACACTTCCCATCCCTTAAGTTGCTTCTGTCAAGTATCTTGTCACATTGATAAATAAATAACACATAAAGGGTTAATATCCAAAATATCTAAGCAGTCCTATTACTCAAGAACAAAATAACCCAACCATAAACAGTAAATTCCTTGAATAGACATTTCTCCAAAGAAGATAGATACATGACAAACATATGAAAAGAAGCTCAATGGGGCTGGAGAGATGACTCAGGGGATAAAAGCACTGGTTGCTCTTACATAGGACCTGAATTTCATTCCCAGCACCCACATGGCAGCTAAAAACCACCAATAACTCCAGTTCAGGTGATCCAATGCCCTCTTCTGGCCTTCACAGGCACTGCACCCACATAGTGCACTTACATACATGCAGGCAAAACACTCATACACAAAATAAATAAATCTAAAAAACAAATATCCTCAGTTATCATCTGGGAAACTCAAATTAAAACCACACTTCATTTCCAGGGCACCAGCCACCCACAAGCCCTCCTCCAGTGAGTGCAGGTAGCCAAAACAGTGGTTCCCAAGCATACAGCTCAGAGCTTACTGGGTGCTGCCAGTATATACCAGACGTCAATCACTGGCCTCAGTTTCCTTACCTATCATTCCGACTCAGAACAACAAAGAAAAGCCCACTTCCAAACCTGTGCTGTCCGTGTGGCAGCCACTAACCACATGTAACGACTACACACTGAAAATGTGGCTAGGGGTGTTCCACAGTGGTGTCAACCAGGATCTAACCCAGAGCCTCCCATGGAGCCCATGCAGTTTGGGGTCCAGATTTCACTGTGCTCTACACAGGTGAATCCCAGGACTCCTCTCCAAAATGGAAGAAGTGTCTCCACTCTCCTAGAGAGAACAAGCCCACTGCCCCTTCTCAATGGCCTTAATGGGAAAGGAGAAGAAGACTACAGAGACAGTTCAGGAGTCCAAGTCAAAGGATCAGGGATAAGGAGCTGAACTCAGTCAGACCATGAAACCACAGTAGCCCTCACTCTGTCCTTTCCCAGCAGGCTCCAAGGCAGGTGCTCCCCTAGGGGTCAGTGGAGGAGATAACATGCCATCTGGAAGCTAGAACCAGCGGAGCTGAGGTGGAATCCATTACCAGCCTCTCACCTCACAGCTGGGCTGGCAGCACTACCCTCTTCCCTAACCTCAAGCTCTGCCTTCTTCCTTTCTTCCATCTGCCCTCCTCCCTGCCATCTCTCTCCTCAGTCCCAGAATCCTAGACTGACATTAGTAGCTCTGTAGTGAACAAACCCAGACTTAAAATCCAGCTCGAACTCTGAGCCAGTCAATGCACCTCTCAGTTTCCTCATCCATAAAACAAAGGAAACGGGGCTGGAGGGATGGCTCAGTGGATAAGAGCACTGGCTGCTTTTCCAGGGGATCAGAGTGTGGTTCCAAGCACCAACATCTGGCAACTCACAACTGCTTATAACTCAGTTCCAGGGCATCCAACACCTTCTTCTGACCTCCTCAAGTGCATGTGTATACATGCATACATACACACACACACACACACACACACACACACACACACACACACGCACACACACACAAATACACAGCTACATATACATACATATAAATTAAAAATAAATTTTAAGGCTGGAGAGATGACTCAGAGATTAAGAATACATACTGCTCTTTTAGAAGACTTGAGTTCAATTCATAGCAAACATGTCAGGTGGCTCACAACCACCTATAACACCAGCTCCTGGGGGAATCCAACACCTCTGGCTTCTATGAGCACCTGCACTCACATACACATACCTACACACAGACATACACATATATATACACATACATATACATAATTTTTAAATAAATGAAAATAAATCAAAAAGTATTTTACAAACAGAATAAATACAATAGAACTTTGAAAAACAAGAGTAGTATTACCTCAGCCCAGTTAGGAGTTCATTACCCAAAACAACAGAAAATAAAAGGGTTGATGAGCATATGGAGAAATTGGACTCTTGTGTACTATTGGTAGGGAAGTAAAACGGTGCATCAAAAAATTTAAAATAAGAGTACAGGATGGTACAAGAGTCCTACTTCTTGGTATTTTATCCAAAAGGATAGAAAATAGAACCTCGGAGACATCTTTATAAACATATATTCACTGCAGCATAATTCATAATAGCTAAGAGACAGAAGCAACCTAAAAGTCCATCAGCTGATGGAAAAAGCACACACAACTGGATATCAATTCAGCCTTTAAAATAAAGGAAATCCGGAGAACTCAGCAGACTGCCTGAGAGTGCCTAGATCCAGCCTCCCTGTGGTGTGAATGGAATCCCACTGAAACTGGCCAACACCCCATGGAAAACAGATGATACAGAGACCTGAAAGTTCTGTGCTTGCCACAACAGAAGGAAGATCATCCCACACCTACCACCCCCTCCAAGGCTCAGGGACTTTTGCAGAAGTTGGCGGAAAGAAGGTAAGAGCTGGAGGAAGGGGTGGAGTGCTAACTGGAAATGTCCTCCAACCACTATGCCAGCAAGCTATAGTCACACCTCCTTCCCACGCTTATCAAGGAGTCAAGGGGGGAGTCAGTTACCCCTTCCACCCAGTCAACCTTAGCTGCATTGGGGGGAGAGGCAAAAGATATGTAAGCCAAGAACACCAAGAGGCACCTCTCTCACAATTTTTGTGCAGCTGTCAGAAAGGTCACAGGATCTGTATTTGAGTGTGGACTTTATGATGCAGCTGTAAATGTGGGGCACCCACTCCTCTATAAACAAACCCCTACCCTATTCTCTGTTAAAAAAATAATAATAAATAATTTTTTTTAAAAAAATTGGGCAGGGGGCAGTAAGAGGAGATTCAGATAGGGGAGGGTATCTAAATACCATCAAATTGTATTGTATGAAAATGCAATTCATTGTATGAAAATGCAATATTCTCATATATTCAATAAAAAGTGTTTTAAAGCAAAAATAAATAAAATAAAATAAATCCTTCCACATACTAGTAGCATCAATGGGCCTTGATGATGCTCTGGTAAGGGAAATAAGCTAGTCAAGAAAGATAGGCATTGTATGAGTCCACAAATTACATAAATGCTCAAATACAGCCAGGAATGGCCACACATACCTGTAAACCCATCAACTGGGAGACTGAGAAAAGAGGACACCAAGTTTGAGGCCAGCCTGGGCTATATAATAAGCTCCAGGGCAATCTGGGCTATATAGTGAGACTGTCTCAAAAATAAAAAATTTTTACAAGTTGAACTCATCGCCAGGTATGGTGGCGCATGCTTTTAATCCCAGCACTCAGAAGGCAAAGGCAGGCGGATCTCTGTAAGATCTAGGCCAGCCTGGTGTACATAGCGAGTTTCTGGCCAGCTGAGGCTACACGAAGACCCTGTCTCAAACAAAAAAGTTAAACTCATAGAAACAAAGTAGAATGTAGTTATCAAGAGAATGGAGGAAATGGGGATGGATTGTCTGGGAGGGTCAAGAGTTACAGTTTTTAAAATGAAGGCGTTCTGGAGATATTTTGTATAACACTGAGCATTATTATTGACACTACTGTTAGGTAGACAAAAATGGTTATAATGGTACATATTAATTTTTTAACAATAGTAGCAAAGGGGCTGTGTGCACAGATATGTGCAGAATACAACACTGCACAAGAAACAATACATTACCCTTGGGGCTGAGAAGGTGGTGGAGGGACCCAGGGACAGAGGGAATAGCTAGGGGCTGCCTGACTGAACCTTTGGTTTAGAGACACAAACCATGGCTGAACAGCGTGACCTCTTTCCTCTAATGACCCTTCCTCGGCTGCTTGCTGCCTCATTGGCTGAACTCAAGCAAGTCAGTGGTGCATGGGTCCTGAACTGCTCCACACAGGTAAGGCTTGTAGAGTGAGCTGAGGAGTGAGCCTAGAAAGGTGAATGGAAATAGTACCTCTCATGCCCCCACCTTTCTTCTCCACTGGCTTATTCTGCCCCCTGTTCATTCACTGGTACAGACATTTCTATTACTACCTTCCTGCCCCAGGGTGTGATAGGAGGGTTCTGCAGTACCTACCAATGACACTCTTCAAAATATCTAGCTAAGGCTGGGGATGCATCTCAGTCGGTAGAATGCTTGCCTAGCACACAGGAAGCCCTGGGCACAATCCTCAATACTAAATAAACTGGGCTTGGGACCCACACCTGTGATCCCAGGACTCAGGACATGGAGAATCAGAAGTTTAAGGACTCCTCACTACACAGTGAGTTTAAGGCCAGCCATTCATTCTGAGACCGGTCTCAAAAAAGAAAAAAAAAAGAGTGCAGACCCACCCATGACACTATGGCTAGAGACACCAAGTAAAATCAATCATAGCCGACTCTCTCTAAACTACCTACACAGCAGCACATTATTTTGCAACATATTACTTAACATAAATAAGCACCCCCTGTCTCTATTCTTAAGGTGTAAATAATGGGCTGCCCCTCTGAATATATAGGTTTAAGTTTACAGAAGAAAGAACATTGGAAGAAATAAATGGCAAACTAGGCGTGCTGGTGTATGCCTGGAATCCTGGTCCTGGGAAAACAAAGACGGGAAGATCAGGAGTTTGAGGCCAACCTGGGTTACACAGCAAGAATTCTATCTCAAAATCTTTTTAATTAAACTAAATAAAAGAGGGCTGGAGAGATGACTCAGTAGTTAAAAGTGCTTGCTACTCTTGCAAAGAATCTGAGCTCAGTTCTTAACACCTACATCAGGTGGCTCACAACCACCTATAACTCCAGTTCCAGTGGACTCAAGACCTTCTGGCCTCCCCAGGCACCTATACACATATGCACATATTCCCACACATGCATACACATAATTAAAAATAAAATTTAAAAAAAGTCAGGTATGATGGTGCCCACAAGCAGCTACAATCTCAAGTTTTAGAATTACCTAACCAATTTTCAAAACTGTGCATATATATTATTATCATTTGTTTCTTTTAGTGCATGGGATTGAATCCATGGCCATCAAGTATGCTAAGCACACTTATACCACTGAGCTGAACCTCCAGCCTATATTACCTGTTAAATTAACTTTTTAAAAGATAAATTGGCAAGCCAGGCACCAATTATCCCACCCTTTAATCTCAGCACTCAGAAGGCAGAGGCAGGTGGATCCAGGCCAGCCTGGTCTACATAGTGAGTTCCAGGGCAGCTGGGGCTGCAGGGAGACCCTGTCTCAAAAAGACTAAATAAATAATAAATTGGTATATGCTGTTACTATTCCTTGCAAAAATTATTTTTATTTCAGATCCAGAGACAAAAGAAAAATGGCCATCCCAGAAAGGACAGAAAAATTCTCCCCTAGTTCTGTTATAAAACTGAAGGCCATATCAGTAAGACAGAAAAAGTCAGTTTGCATTCAATTCCAGTTTCAGGTTGTTTGAACTCCAAACTGAAAAAAAAAAATGTTTTTGAACATTGTAAAGACTCCCAGGGCTGGCGCAGTAGCCCCATCTACTCCAGTGGCTGAGGCAGGAGGATTTCTTGAATTTGAGACTAGCCTAGACAACACTGAGAGACTTTGTCTCAAAAGCAAACAGACTGGGCATGGTGGCACACACCTTCAGTCCCAACACTTGGGAGACTGAGGCAGGAAGATGTCAAGTTTGAGGCCAGCCTGGGAAACAAAAGACTACCATTTGAAGAACAGAGTAGGAGGAAGCTCTGGCCACCTTAGGTGCCTCCAGGTTGATCCAGGTTCCCCCATGCCATCTCAAGGTGGCTGTCTATGGGGTCTGCTTGATATGAGAACTGTGATCATGACACACCCTTAGTGAATGGGACTAAAACTCACCTTCTTGCAGGGTGACCTGCCCCCTCCCCGATGAACACTCAGACTGAACCCAGCCACAGACTCAAAAGAAGAGAGGCGAGGTCTGATTCTCCTGCCTCTTACTTTTCTCTCCACACCATCTACTCCCAGAAGTGGCCAGGCTTCCCAGATCCTTTTCACAAAGTTTCTCTCAAGCAGCCACGTCTACCAGCAGCTAATGGGACCTGGCAGGGGAAAGACCAGTAAATGAACTGGCAAACTACCTGTCTGCTGCCCAGATGGAAAAATGAGAGGAGGCTAGATGAAGGAGTAGAGGAGGGACAAAGGATAGAGAGCAAGCAGGCAGGAGCAGAACGGGGGTGTGTGTAGAGGGAGAGAGAGAGAGAGAGAGAGAGAGAGATAGAGAGAGAGAAACACATCCATTTGTATCTACAGGAGAATCAGACCCTGAAATGTGAGTAAGTAGCTTGGATGGTCTCCAGCACATTAAAATAGCAAAAGAAAATAAAGTTTCGGGAGGCTGGAGAGATGGCTCAGCGGTTAAGAATACTGGCCATTCTTACAGAAGACCCAGGTTCGAATCCCAGCACCCACATGGCAGCTAACAATTGTCCATAACTCCAGTTCCAGGGGATCTGATGGCCTCATCTGTCCTCCACGGTCATTGCACGATATGGGTGCACTTACCTACATGCAGGCAATACATGCATACGGATAAAATAAAATAAAAATAATAAATAAAATATAAAAAAGAAAAATATAGCCAAATCAAACCATTAATATGAAGGTGTAGTTACCCACAATGCTTAACAATTAAAATCAAAAGTCCTGCCAATAAGCCTTCCCAGAAGGGTACTTTGCCCACCTGCCAACAGTCTCGGGAGATTCTAGTAGTTAGACTCCACCTGGAGATGAGGCACTTTCCCCTAAGTCAGCAGAAACCCCAAGGCTCATACCTCACCAGCAGCCCCTGTAGCATCACTCCTCTTCCAGCTGGAAGAACAGCTGTGCAGATTCACACTGGAGGCACTGTCTGCCTACATGAGTAGTTGACCAGATGTTTGTCATCACTTTTCTCTCCCAGTCTACTCCAACACTATCCCAGGAGCTACAAAGCCCACCAACTCTTCTCTGAGGACCAGGCCTGCTAAAGGAGTGAGCCTGGGTCCTGACTTAAAACCATAGACTTAGAACTAAATACCCATACAGTAAACACCCAATGGAACCAATCAAATTCTCTCCAGTTAGTGAGTGCCAGTGCTGGATTCAGGTGATCATGTACAGTGTAAAGAGCTGGCAGGAGCTAGCCATTGAGGAAGCCCCCTCTTGCAGCCTCTCAGGGAGATGGAGAAAGGCATCTCAGTTCATGATTCCGGAACTTCACCAGGCATCAGAGACCCTCTGCTCTCTGCTTAAGTCAGTTAGAAAGGGTCTGTGCACTTCTCTCAACCCTCATGAGGCCAAGGCTTTTGTCTATTTTCATTCTCTGCCACATCCCACTAGAAGATGAATGAATGACTATGCCACATGAACCCCCAAGAAGGCTACTCACCAGGGTTCCCTACCCAGAGTCAGTCTCTCCACTCAGGACCTCCTGGATTCGCCTCTGCACAAAATCCTCCAATAGACATAAACTCCCAGCCTAGCCCTCGGGGCCTCCATGGACTGGCTCCTCCATACCTGACCAGCTCTGGGTCCAGATATTAGGGCCTCCTGCTATTCCTTGAGCATACACTTGTCTTAAACACACTCTCCACTTTGAAGGAATGAAATCCTATCTGTGCTCAAGGCCCACCTCCAGCATCAGCCAAAGCCTTCCCCAAACCTTCCTTCAACAAAAAAGAAATCCTCTTGTCTTTGGAACTGGTAGAGGTGTGGATGTCTGTCACTCATGTGGCAATCTCTGCAAGCTAGCTGACTTACATGAGACAAAAAGGGTCTAGCCCAAGGTCTAGACGCTAGTTATTATCAGGATGACCAATGTTATTGTACCCTCATCCCTCAACCCAACTCCACTGCTTTACCTTCCTCAACAGCACACACCAACTTCTACCTTCCTGTGTAATTTAGAATATATATGTCCTCCCACGAGAAATGTGAGCTCCATAAGGTCAAGGTTCTGTTTTAAGCACTGTTTACATCTCCAGCATGGAAGAGTGGTTAATAGGTGCTATATGAATGAACAAATGAATGAGTGAATGAAGAGATGAAGTGAAATCGAGCTCTATCTATGAATCTATGGTTCTTTTAGAGTAAGGCTCTCAGAGTCTGGACTTCAGACCAGCTGCATCAGTAGAGAACTTATCACAAATGCAAATTATTTGATCCTATTCCCAGAGCTAGAGACTCAGAAACAGTACAGCAATCTCTCAGGTGACTCTGATGCACTTAGTTTGAAGGCTAGAGGAACCACAACTCTGCCTACCCACCAAGGCATGTGGTAGGCACATAACAACATCTATTGAATGCAGGGACCTTGCAGGTCTGCACACAGGCCTAGAGACTGTGAGTGAACCAGTAATACACTTTTCCCAAGAAAATGAAATGGGAGCATGTTCAACTTTGTTCCCGTAAGGAAATTAGAGTGCACAAACTGATGATTCCCTTTACTTTCACAGCTAAGAAAATGAGGGAACTCCTAAAACCAGGATCAGGAATGGCTGCGAAGGAACTCCGGAGGCCGCTGGAGGCTGCCATCTGCTTACATCTGGAGCAATGCACATAGGAGCATATTAAGAAGATGCTGAAGCTAAACAAAGCCACACCCAAGGCAGTGGTCAAGGAATGAAGGTCTTGGGCTTCCTGGCAACTGTGAACACCCACACACAGAAAAGGTACCAAATGCCTTCAGGTGTCCAGCAGAGACAGAGAGAAGCTCTGGGGCACAAAAGACTGTGGCTTGTGGCTGTAGTCAGACTAAGAGTCACCATTTTCTCTTTTTTTATTTTTAGCATGTATTTATTTGGGGGACAGGGCACAAGTCATCAAGCTTAGCAGCATGCGTCCTTACCCACTGAGCCATCTCACCAGCCCAACAGTCACCATCTTCTCCTAGGCAAAACCTCCAAGGCAACAAAAGCACAGACTCCTGTATTTCTCCTCCCCACACGCTCAGTGTAAGACTATCAAAGTCCTGTCCCAATACTTCAGATTTCAAAGGAATAGAGCCCTGATGTGGGAACAGGTGAAGCAACTGCTGTGTGTCCTGCCCCCTCCTGATTTCCACCAGGCGGCCTCTTATAAGATGCAAATCTGATCCCTAGATCCTAGGGCTCAAAGTCCTCACTGGCTTTAAACTGGCCTTAGACAAAGGCTAAGCCCCATAGCCAGGCAGCAAGATTCCTCAAGAGCTGTCTGGCCCACAGCAATTACACTGTATCCCACACATATATAGAATTCAGTATGTCGATTAAACTTCTTAATGAAAAGAAAGCAAATCTTTAAACTTTTTTTTTTTAACATCTTTACCTCTGGCTTCCTCCTACCTTAATCCCTTCGTCCTTTCTTTCATTGTTTCATTCTTTTAAAAAAATATTTTATTATTTTTAGTTTATGCATACTAGTGCATTGCCTGAATGTATGTAAGTGCACCTCATGTGTACAATGCCCTGCAGAGGCCAGAAGAGGGTGTCAGATCCCCTGAAACTGGAGTTATGGATGGTTGTTAGCTGCCATGTTGGTGCTGGAATGGAACCGGGGTCCTCTGGAAGAGCAGCCAGTGCCAGTGTTCTTAACCGCTGAGCCACCTCTCCAGCCCCACACTATCCCACTCTTACTTCAAGCTCAGATCACACTGACTTCCCCCAACAACATGCAGCCACCTCCACACTGAAGAGAATGAAGACTCACCAGCATAGCCACCTGTACCTGAGCCCCCCTCTTCAGCTCCTCCCTAGTACATTGTAGTCTTCCCCAAGTCCTATCCTTGCAATCTGAGGGCTCCATCCTCACCACTCACCTCTTCCACCCACCCACACAACATATGGTTAAGCCTTCTGTGTGTTTTTGTAGCATCTTGCCTTTCTTCCACCATATTTGTAAGTAGATTATAGACCACAGATTATGGTCCTAAACTGCCTGGGTTAAAATTCCCACATGACCACCCAGTAGTTAGATAACTTGGGCAAGTCATTTGGACTTTCTTAGCCTACTTTCTTCATCTGTAATGAGATACCTTTCCCATTGTCTTGTGGAGTTAAATGAATTCTTTTGAGATTATAGGAATTAATATATATGAAAACACAGGGTTAAAAACTATACACGATCTTTTATGAGAGTATATAAACTTCTGTTCTTAACCAATAACACTCTTTTGTAATTGCCTAGATTAAAGGACAGGATCAGGGAAGAGACGTGAGACTAGACAGAGTCTTGAGGCAGACACTGATAAATGCTTAAGTGGACGGACGATAAAGCCAATGTGCTTCCTCCCATCCTATACTCCCTACAGTGGCAGCTACCCTAAAGAGTAGAACAACTTGTTCTAAAGGGAATTACCTTCAGCTCCAGCAAGAAATTATTTCCTATTTTATAATGAAAGAAACACAAATGACCAACAAGTACATGAACAAATGTTCAACATCATTAGGAAAATGCAAAGGAAAACCATGATGATGAACTGAGATGGCTCAGCAGGTAAAGGTGCTCGCCAGGAAGCCTGGGGATCTGAATTCAATCCCCAGGCCCTCCATGGTGAAGGAGAGAACAGAGAACTGACTCCAGCAAGCTGATCTCTATTTTCACACTTTCACCGTGGCATGCACACACCCACATACACATGCACACTAAATAAAGAAATACAGTTTTTAAAAAGATGATTTTAAGTGTTAACAAGAACATGAAGAACAAGGAACACTGACAGAGGGAAAGCACTGTTTGGTGCATTAAGTAGTTACTTTTGAGGTGCTGGGCCTCCTAAACTTAGACATAGGTACCACATGACCCATTAATTCCATTCTTAAGTATATATCCAGGGCAAGAGAGACAACTCAGCAATTAAGAGCACTGGCTGTTCTTGCAGAGGACCCAAGTTTGATTCTCAGTACCCACATGGTAGCTAACATTCATAACTTCAGTTCCAGGGGACTGATGCTCTCTTCTGACTTCTGCAGGCATTGTACAACATGGGTGCATTTACATGCATGCAGGCAAAACACTTATACACATAAAAATAGAATATTTTAAGTATCTATCCAAAACAAATGAAAATGGTTTTAAAAATCATGTACATGAATGATTATGACATCATTAGTCATAATGGCCAAAAACTATAACTGTCCAAATGCCCATCAATTGACATGTAAACAAAATGTGGTATGTGCATATGACAAAACATACAACATGAATGGAATGAAGCACTGACACTTGCTGAACATGGATGAAGCTTAGAAACAAGAAGTGAGGAAGTCAGACACAGAATGCCATAAGTTGTATGCCTCCCTTTTATATGAAATCCCAGAACAGTCAAATCTATGGAACACAAAGTCCATTAGTGCTTGCCAGGGCCTCTGATGGGAGCGGGGAGAGGGAAGGCAGGAGATGCCCAGCATTTTTTAAAATGATGGAAATGCCCTGGAATTAGATAGTTACAGTATTTATATGACACTCCATGAAAACCTACCAAACTGTACATTTTATTTTTTCAAGTTTTTAAACATTTATTTATGTATTTATTTATGGGGGGAGGTTATCATGGCAAGTTGTGGAGGTCAGAGGATGCCTTGTACGCGCATCTCTCCGCTTCCACCATTAGTCCCAAGGACTGAACTTAGGTCATCAGACTTGGCGGCAAGTACCTTAACTACTGAACCATCTGGGAGTCCAGTACATTCTAAATAGGTGAATTGCACTGTAGGGAGTCATATCTCAATAAAACTGTTTGTTATAAAAGCTACCATAACACTAGTAAGCCTAGGTCTGAGGAAATAGCTTACTGATAGAGACCTTCCCAAAATGAGCAAAGCCCTAGGTTCAATCCTCCTGTAGTATTACCCACCCCAAAATAAATAACACTAAGGACTGCCATTTCCAGCAGTTACCATTGTTATGTGCCACATGGTACTGACATGCTGAACTGCTTAGACAGGGTAGCAGCCAGTATTGTATTTATAAATAACCTCAGCACAGCCTCAAGCACACAGCAGAGGCTCAACAGTTATTGGCCTCGTGGAGAGATTCACTAAGAGAAACCTGAGCACAGACCGGGGTTTAACAACAGCCTGGGAAAGGACAGATGCATGAAGCAGGAGACAGAGGCTCCCAAAGCTACGGCAGGGAGAGTGGGGCACTGGGCTGTGATGTTGGGGCAAGAGTTGAAGAAAGGCATCACTGGCCTAGTGAGAGCTTCAAAGGCGAAGCCGCATGGCAAAGTCAAATCCCAGCAGTACATCAAAGGGGAAGGGACCCAGGAGGTTGCTCCCATCCAGAGCACCTGAACTGCCAGAAATCCAGCCTGATTCCACCATTTACCCAAATCTTAGCCTCAGTGGCCTTCATTACCTCATTGGTAAAATGAAGGCAATGACACCTACTTCACAGAACTCTCAATTTAAATGAATTGGTGTGTGTGTGTGTGTGTGTGTGTGTGTGTGTGTGTGTGTGTGTATGCATATATATGCAAAACAAAATTCTGCCTAGCCCTTAACTCAGTGTTAGTGGTTGTGATTACCAGCCTCCTCTTCCTCATCTTCAGTGTCTATCACTGGGTAGACATTCCGGAGATGAAATTCAAGGAACCAGTCCAAAGGGTCTCTTGTGGCCATTTTACACGAATGTGTGAAGCCAGGGAGAGGGAGGGCAGGGCCCTCCTGTTCACTAATGCAAAGTCCCAGTCAAGAGTGCAGTCCTGGGTTCCCCTCACCCTGGACAGCAGATGAAGAGGGGGAAGAATACAAGAAATGGGGGGTGCAAAGATGGGGTGCACTGGGGGAGGAAATGAGCTGAAGGGAGGGGGACAGGGCATTCTGGGGGAGTGGGGTGGAGGTAGCGTGGGATAGGGTGATGGGGCTGCCTGGGGAGGGAACCAGGGACAGGGCGGCCTGGGGAGGGAGGGAGGGAGGGAGGGAAGGAAGGAGGGAGGGAAGGAAGGAGGGAGGTTGGGAGAGGATGGGGAGCATCAGGGCTCGGCAGCCTGGGGAAGGAACCAGGGTGGGGGTGGCCTGGGGAGGGAGGGAGAGGATAGGGCGCGTGGGGGCTTGGCAGCCTGGGGACTGAACCAGTGGTCGGGCAGCTTGAACCGGCGGTACCTGGAGTCGAACTTGTGGCCGTCGGGGAAGGTGCCCACGTAGTGGTAGCGCACGAAGTCGCCGTTGCGCACGGCGCGCGGGCACTCGTCCGGCACGAAGCGCCGCTGGATCTGCAGCTCCGAGGCGGAGCCCAGGCCCAGGCCCGCCACGGGCGCCGCCTGCCCGGTCACCCAGAGCAGCAGCAGTAGCAGCGGCGGCAGCGGGGGCCGCCCGCCCCGGGGCCGGGCCCGGGACACCATCGGGCTCCGGGAAAGAAGCGGGGCGACACGGACGCGGGGCCGGGGCGAGACGGGCACACGTCTGCAAACGTGGACGGGTCTCCGCTCTCCGGCTGGGCCACCGCCCCCGGCCCGCCCGGGGAGGAGCCGCGTCCCGGGGAGGAGCCGCGCCCGGCCCGCCCTCCGGAGAGACCCGGCCGTCCCGGCCTGTCCCCCGAGACCACGGTCAGACACGCGAAGCTCCCACGTGGCTGCAGAAGGAAGGAAACTTACAGAGTTTGTGTGTTTTAAACGTAGTTACCAGGGCGTACACATCTTAGAGCTGACAGCATCCCTCGGGGTTGCTTTTGTTCCAATTTATTAAAACTTTGGAATATTAAAAGTAAATCACCAACGCTTTCTCAACGCATTTTGGAAACGAGTTACCAAATAATCCAGACACCCAAACCTGGCAACAACACCAAAAGGCACCAAACAAGTTTATAAATGCAAGCATGGCTTAGCAGTTAAGAGCGCTTGCTGCTCTTGCATAGGACCCAGGTTCGGTTCCCAGCACCCATGCCTGGTGGCTCACAACTGCCTGTAACTCCAGCTCCAGGGGTCTGACGCTCTCCTTCTGCCTTCATGGGACCCACACACATGTGACGTAGACACACTCGTACACATAAATAATAAAATAAATTTTTTAAAAATTTAAATTGGGGCTGAAGAGATGGCTCAGCGGTTAAGAACACTGACTGTTCTTGAAGAGCCGGATTTGAATCCCAGCACCCACATGGCAGCTAACAACTGTCCGTAACTCCAGTTCCAAGGGAGCTACTCTTCCAGATGACCCGGGTTCGAATCCCAGCACCCACATGGTGGCTAACCACCATCCGTAACTCCAGTTCCAGGAGATCCAACACCCTCTTATGATTTCCACAGGCATTGCACGATATGGTTGCACTTACGTACACGCAGGCAATACACTCATACACATATAAAAATAATAATATTTTAAAACAAAAATGTAAGCAAATCGAATACAACAGCCGAGTGACCAAAAAGTTAACATCATTGACATCTGCAAGATGAAGATAAGACATATTTACAAAATTATTATAGAGATAATTATCAGATTCCAGTGATCTCCAAGCAACGGGCATTCAAGAAATATTCGCTGTTCCTATCAGGGTTTGTTCTAGCGGTTTTTTTGTTTGTTTTTTTTTGTTTTGTTTTTTGTTTTTTTTGATGAAGAATTCTGAGGTGTCCTAAATTAAGTTACAGACCAGAGAACAGGGAGGAAAGAAATCAGAGAAGTTGATACTAACTTCACAGCTTCAAGCAAAAAGAAAAAGAAAAAAAACTGTTTCACATTCCTATACCCTGAACATCAAGATCACATCAAATTCTGCTTTTAGAACCAAGCAACTAAAGAATCAGCCAAAACTTTTCTTTCCTACCACATACTTAGGACTCTGAGAAGGTGTTCTTCCACCCAGGATCCATTACCTAGCATTTGTAAG
>NW_008332644.1:2444250-2444735 GCF_000622305.1 Nannospalax galili | reverse complement strand
ACACGAATACATACAAATCCACATATTTACAACCATCGGATTTTCAACAAAGACATCGGGAACACACATTGGATGTAGGACCATCTCTTCAATGAGTGGTGTTGGGAAAGCTGGACATCATTATATGCAGAAGAAAGAAACTAAATCTTACTTCTTAGCATATACAAAGATCAACTCAAAATGAATCAAAGACAAAGCTAAGGCATAAAAGTACTGGACAAAAACATGGGAAACACTTCAGGACGTTGGTCTACTTCGGATTTTTTTTTTTAAATAAGACTACAAAAGCACAGAAAATGGGATCGAATCAAATTAAATTAAATGTGTGGGGGGGGTGCTTGTCTGCAGAAAAGGAAACAACAAAGAACACAGCCTCCAGAATGGGAAAATCTATTTGCAACTTATTCATCTGGTAAAGAATTAATTTCTAGGATATAAGAATCTAAATTCAACAGTACTCATCCCACCCCCAAAACAAAGATTGT
>NW_008332644.1:2421688-2444120 GCF_000622305.1 Nannospalax galili | reverse complement strand
AATTATAGGCATTTCTCCAGATAATATATGAATATATAATGAATATATAATATATATTCAAATGCATTAAAAATGTCAGCAACACTAATCAGAGAAATTCAAATCAAAACCATAGTGAGGTATCACTTGAACTCAGTTACAATGGCTAACATCAAAAAGTCATGCTGGCAAGGATATGGGGAAAGAACTCTCATACATTATTAATGGGGTGTAAATTACTATTTCTATTTTGGAAAACATGATTTTACTCAAAGGACTAGAAGTAGAAATACCATATGAGGTGGGCTGGGGACACAAGCCTGTAATCAAGCTACTTGGGAGGCTGAGGTAGGAAGACTGAAAGTTCAAAGTCCCACTTGGGCAGCAGAATGCATTCAGATTTGTCCTGGGCAACTTAGCAAGACCCTTTCTCAAAATAAAAAGTGAAAAAAAAGCTGGTGATATAGTTCAGGGTACAGCACTTGTCTAGCATGTATAAGTTCCTAGGTCCAATCCCCAATTATTACAGAAAGACAAAGGGGATATGGGGGAGGGGACACCTACCATATGATCCAGCTATTCCATAATGAATCCGCACCCAAAGGAACTGAGTTCTCTGTTTCAATGAGACATATGCACCCGCATTGCACTTGCATGTTAATTGCAGCTATTAAAAATGAAATTTTGCCAGGCATGGTAGTGCATGCCTTTAATCCCAGCACTTGGGAGGCAGAGGCAGGTGAATTTCTGTGAGTTCAAGGCCAGCCTGGTCTACATAGTGAGTTCCAGGAAAGCTGGGGCTACAGGGAGACCCTGTCTCAGAAAGACCAAAAAAAAAAAAAATGAAATTTTATGGGGCTAGAGACATGGCTCAGTGGTTAAGAGCACTGGCTGCTATCACAGAGGACCTGGGTTCAGTTCCCAGCACCCACATGGCAGTTAACAACTGATTGTAACTCCAGTTCCAAATCTGACTCCCTCTTTTGACCTCTGCAGGCATTGCACACATGTGGTGTGCTTACATACATGTAGGCAAAAGACACATAGAATTAAAAAAATAATAATTTTTTTAAAAAAATGAAATTTTCTGTCATTAGGCCAGACATGGTGGAGCACGCCTTTGATCTCAGCACTCAGGAGGCAGAGACAGGCAGATCTCTATGAGTTCAAGGCCAGCCTGGTCTACATAGTGAGTTCCAGGACAGCTGGGGCTACAGGAAGACCCTGTCTCAAAAAGACCAAAAAAAAAAATGAAATTATGTCATTAGAAGAAACATGGATGGATCTAAGGAACATGGTATTATTATATTAAGGAAAGTAAGGCAGAGAAGGATGAACACCATATGTTCTTAAAAGTAGAGACTAAAAAATTGATCCCAAAGTAGAAAATATGGGCTAGGATATATAGCTCAGTGCATGTCTAAGCTATGCAAGACTTTAGGTCCAATGCCCAGAAGAAGAGAGATAGAGGAGAGAGGAGGGGAGGAGAGAGAGAAAAAAAGGAAAGGTGAGAGAAAGAGGGAGAGAGCGAGAGAAAGGGAGAGAGAGAGAGAATGAGAATAGTGGTTATCAGAATCTGGGCATGGTTTGGAAAGGGGAAGATTGCAAAGACGATGGTTCATGGATGCAGGGGGGAGGTTGGATAGAAGGAATATTTCTAAAGCTCTACAGGCAGAGCTTCTTAAACACTGTTTGTGCAAAATCCCTTTTCAACCCAGATATGTAGATCTATAAAATAAGTATACACATCAAACATTTATTGATGACCAATCATAAATTTACATTAAAACAAATATTTAGTATATATTTTACTACTTATTAGAAATGAAACCCAATTTGCATACTAAAGAGATGGATGTACTTGTTTATTTATACATAAAGAATTAAATCTTGGTTGAATACTTACTGTTGCTGAACTCATAGCATTTTTCAGAATTGATTTATAGTTTAATTTTTTTTTTTTTTGTCTTTTTGAGACAGGGTCTCCCTGTATCCCCAGCTGGCCTGGAACTCACTATTTACACCAGGCTAACCTTGAACTCTCAGAGATCTGCCTGCCTCTGCTTCCTGGGTGCTAGTGTTAAAAGTGTGGGCCACCACACCCAGCTAAGAGTTTGATTTTTCATCTTCATTGCTGAGGAAACCACATAAATACACACTACAAAGGGGAAGAAGTCTGTTTGGGGCTTTTTTGGAAATTCTGTTCTAATCTCAAGCCAAAATTCACTTAATGATTTTGTTTGTTTGTCTTTCTGTAGCCCCAGCTGGCCTGGAACTCACTATGCAGACTAACCAGGCTGGTCTCAATCTCACAGAGATCCACCTGCCTCTGCCTACCAGGTGCTGGGATTAAAGGCATATACCACCACAACCTGCTTAGCAATTTTTTAAAAATAAAACTAAAAAGCAACTCCAAAAGCAACTTTGTGACACAGTATCTTAGGTAGCCTACCCTGGCCTCAAACTCATATGTAGCTGAGGCTAGCCTTGAACTCCTGATCCTCTTGCCTCCAGTGCTGAGATTGAACATGCCAGGTTCAAACAGTAATTTTTTTTTGTCTTTTTGAGACAGGGGCTCCCTGTAGTCCCAGCTGTCCTGGAACTCACTACGTAGACCAGGCTTCCCGAGTGCTGGGATTAAGGCCACCATGCCTGGCCAAACAGTAATTTTTTTAAATCAAACATTTTTTATTCTCTTATGATGTCATATGTATTTATAATGTACTGTAACCATAGTCACTGAGGAGACAAGCCTCTGGATGTCTTCGGCAAGGAGGGGAGCACTTCATGAGCCCTCGTTTTCACACACCCGTCTTGCTGTCACTTGGTTCTCAATGCCCCTTGCGCCCCATAAGGTCCCATGTGCTGCAGCAAAGGGCCTCTAAGGACAAGAGATTAATGTGGGGTCCACAGAGGTAAAGTGCAGCATAGTTGAGAAGTCACTAGCATGCATTCTGGGGTCACCCCTCGATGGCCCATCCATCATAGAGTCTTCCTAAGAGGAAATGCCGGGCCCCACACAGCCCTACCCAAGGCAGTGACCCCTGGGGCCTGGAGCCACTCCGTGGGCAGACACTAGTGGGGATGGACCGTGGATGAGGTGTGTCTTCTCATTAACCAATGGGGACGCCTTCGGCTTGACCCTGCACAGTCTGGAGGTCCGCGGGCCATTGCCTGGAGCGCAGTGCTACCGCCTCTGGAGCGCCCGCACATGTGCAGCAGGGAGGGCAAGTGTGGATATGCATGGTGGAAGATGATCAGAAAATAGAAGATGCGATTTGGTAGGAGAATATGGAGCCCGGGGACCGAGGCATGCAACAAAATCAAGAAGACGTGAGAGAAACTTCTGAAAGGTTTATGACCCTGTGTAGGTGCAGAGCTGCATGGAAAGGAGTTTGTCTGAAAAAATACTGAATGGAAGGTAGAAATCTAGATTCCATCCACCCTCTCATAATACACAGGAATTTGACATCTACCAGGGAAATCAAATATAAACTGGTAAGTAAAGTGGGTCACTAAAGAAAAATTCCACAGTTTATTGGGCCTGGAATAAAGGACTGGTCATTAACTGGAAGGTCTTCTGAGAATGCCAAACAGTAGAGGCTAAGCCACATAGGCTACAATTCTAGCCTTGAGCAGAGTTAAAGAACAGAACTACTAAAAAAAGAAAAAAAGGCCATCAGCCTTTGTGAGCTGACCTGGGGGCAATGGGAAGTTTCCAACAGCTCCCTATTCTTTTCCCTCCCCAAGACTTCCAGCATATATTCCCAGTATCCGAAACACACTGGAAATCTCCTTATGACCTAATGAAAAATCCTGGGCTAGAAACTGAACTATTTTGACTGTAGCACCAATGCCCTACTCTTAGACTCAATTTCCTTAAGGCATGTGTACCTTGACAATCCCCAAAGGGTTTCTATAAGGATCAACTGAAGCAATATATTAGGGTGCAGGATATGTACAGAAACCTATAAATGTAAAGATTCATATTTCTTGATAAGTCAAAAAAAAAATTCTTAGTCCAGGATCCCAACCAAGAAACGTGCCATCCACGGTAGGCAGGTTTTCCTACCTCAACTAAAACAATCAAGGTAATCCCCCACAGACATGCCATTGTATAGGGCTGTGCTCTGACAGATACCATTTTCCCAAATTTGGTTACACCTGATTGCCTAAAATTGGCAACAGCTGGGCTTGTTGACTGTTCACACACCTCTCCCCTACCAAAAGGAGGGGCAAGGAGAGTCACAGGGACCCTTAGCAGGCAAGTCCAGCCACACCTCCCAACCAACCCATGATGAGCAATTCAGCCCTAATTGCACATGGCCTGGGGAGGGGCTAAGGGAATATGGACTAGGGAAAATTAGGGGAGGGTATTTCTCCCACTACTTTGTGCAGTTGTGGGGACGCCACCATCCATACTTGGGTGAAGACTTTCTGGTGTGACCTTAGGGTGGGAGCACCCACCATCCTGTAAGTAAACCCTCAAACATTGCTCTGTAAGTAAGCCTTACAAACTCACTGGTTTCCCAGAATACAGTTTGGTGAAATCATAACTCAGTTTCCCATACAGACCAAGGGAGGAGAAGACAGATGTAGTTCACACTCCCCCAAAGAATTTTAGCAACAAATATCCAAAGGCCCATCTTCCAGGTGATTCTAGATTCTTTCAAATTAACAATTATCACTAATCATCACACAACACCCCGATTTTGTTTCTCTAGAACCACTTCAAGTACCGTGGTCTGTATTGAACAGAATTCTTTAGAACAGAACCAAAAGAATGAATATAAGTTCAAAGGGGATTTATTGGCATATACAATAGACTTGGGTAGTCCAACATTGGCTATTGTTCTAGTTTACTTTTCTTTTGCTGTAATAAAACATTCTTGCCAAAAAGCAACTTGGAGAAGGAAAGGGATTATTTGACTTTCACTTCCAGATCACAATCCATCACTGAAGGAAGTGAGGACAGAAACTGAAGCAGAAACCATGGTGGAATCCTGCTTACTGGTTTGCTGTCCAGCTTTTCTCATGCCTATGCTCCACTAGTTTTGTTACATAATCCAGGCTCACCTGCCTATGGATGGTCGTCCCACAGTGGGTGTGACTCACCAATAGCATATCATCAATTATCAATCAAGACAACACCCCACAGACAAATCTAATATAGGAAATTCCTCAGTTGAGGTTCCCCCTTCCCAAGACTCTAGGTTGTGTCAAACTGACAGCTAAAGCTAACTAGGACACCTGTACTAACACTAAAGAGACTGAGAATTCAATCCACGAGTCTGGACACCTCAGCAGTTCTAGTCCAGCACGAAGGCCTGAAGAATTCTGCTGAGCTACTGGACTTGAAGCACATTCATCTCAAGTGTCCTTCAAGACTCCATGTCCCAGGTCAGGCTGTTCCCATGACTCTATAATAGGGAGGGGGGACAACAGCAAGCCACTGAGGATATTGTCTTAGTTAGCTTCAGCTGTCAGCTTGATACATATCTAGGTCACCTGGAAAGAGGGACTGCAACCCCCCAACTGAAGAACTGTCCAGATCAGATTGGCCTTTGGTTGTGTCTATGAGTTATTTTCTTAATTGTTAATTAATGTAGGGAAGACCCAGCCCACTGTGGGCAGTACCATCCCTGGGCAGGTGAACCTGGACTGTATAAGAAAGGTAGCTGAGCAAGCCAGGTGTGGTGGTTTGAATGAGAAGCACATCACTGGGGGCAGTCTTTGAGTGTTCTTAAATTTTGCCAGATTTTCAATCTCTCTGCTTCCTGTGCCTGCTTGAAGATGTAATCTCTTGGCTTTCTACTCCTGTCATCTCTGCCGGTATGCCTCCTCCACCATTATAGATTCTAACCCTCTGAACTGTAAGCATAAACTCTTCTTTCTATAATTTGCCTTGGTCATATTGTTTTATCAGAGTAACAAAAAAGTAACTAATACACCAAGGGAAGCAAGCCAATAGGCAGACTCCAAGGTCTCTGAAGTTCCTGCCTTGAGTTCTTGCCTTGCTTTCCTAGATGATAGACTATAACTATAAATGAATCCTTTCCTCACCTAAGTTCCTTTTGGTTATTGTTTCATCACAGCAACAGAAAATCAAATGATGACAGAAATTGATACCAGGAGTGGGGTCTCACTGTGATGGACCTGACCATGTTGTTTTTTAAGAGGATTGTGGACGCATTTAGAACTTTGGGCTGGAAAAGTTGTTGAGTACTTAGAGCTTAATGGACTGTTCTGTAGGAACTTGAGAGATCAGAATTCTGGGAGAAATGTAGATCATGGAGGCCTGGCTTGTGAAGTTTCAGAGGGATGTTTGAGAGTCCCTCAAAAGTTCTATTAGGACTGTTAGTGTGATATATTTTCAATCAAGAATTTATAGAAGGTGGGTGTGGTGGCACATGCCTTTAGTCCCAGTACTCAGGTGGCAGAGGTAGGCAGAGCTCTGTGAGATGGAAGTCAGCCTGATCTCCATAGCAAGTTCATGCCAGCTCTGGGCTGCAAGGAAACCCTGTCTCCAAAAAAAAAAAATTGAATCTAAGGAAGTGAAACTTTTGCTTTACTGAGACAATGGATGCGGTTGGATGGGACTGAAAATTCCTCTGTGATTAACATGAGACCAGCGTCACTGAGACAAAAATCTTCTGGGAAATATTTGCTCAGGGACAGCACACAAAAGCTGTGGTCTGGGGATGGGGGACACGTAGTTTCAGCTGTCAACTTGACAAAACCTTGAGCTACCTGGGAAGAAGGAACCTCAACATAAGAATTTCCGAGGTCACCTTGACCTGTGGCCATATCTGTGAGACATTTTCTTATTCGTTCATTGATGTAGGAGGGCCCAGCCTACTGTGGGCAGTACCATCCCTAGGCAGATGGGTCTGGACTATATAAGAAAGCTGAACACGAGCCAACTTGGGATGGACCCTTGCCTCCTTGAGTAACATTTGCAGCAATTTTCTTATGTTGTTGTTATTTAGTAGTCAAAAATTTCTTAGGTCTTTTTCTTCCACAAGTTAGAAGCTTAGCTGGGTGGAGTCTTACCCTGAGGGTGCCCTTCCCATTGTTCAAGTTCAAAGCAGGAGGCCTGTCCTTAATATTGCTAATCTCCTTAAAAATGAGAGACTCTCTTCCAGTGCAAGCCTTAAGTTCCCCAGTTTTTTTCTCTCTCCAAATTATATATTTTCTGTTTCTTTCTGCCCTACTCCACTTTTTCATTATAGACCCACATGAACATTATCAATAATAACCAAGCTGTAGAGTCAATCTTATGTTTTCTGGAAATTTTCTTTGCCATAGAAATTTGTTCATCCCTTTTAAATTTAGCCTCACATAAATTCTCAAGGCACAGGTAGAAAACAGCCAGATTCTTTGCCAACATATCACATGCATCCCAGACATCATTAAAGCCCTTGCTTCCCTCTGAAATCTCTTCAGCTTTGGCTCTAAATTCCACATTACTTTCAGCACAACTGTTTTCTAGGCTCCAACCAGAATGGCCCATTAAGCTCTACTTACAGCATTCAACTGCTTTTCTGGTCCAAAGTTCCATAGTCTTCCACATTCTTCCCCAAAATAAGGTGGTCAGTTTCTTCAAAGCAATAGCCCACTCCCTGGTACCAACTCCTGTATTAGTTACTTTTTTGTTGCTATGATAGAATACCATGATCAAGGTGACTTAATGAAGGACGAGTTTATTTTGACTTATGGTTCCAAAGGAATGAGCCCATCATGATGGAGACACACAGCAGCAAGCATCAGGAGTGGGAAGCTGAGAGATCACATCCTAAACAACAAATGCAAAGCAGAGACAGTGAACTAGAAGCAAGGCAAGGGTGTCGACACTCAAAGCCCATACCCAGCAACACTTCCTCTAGCAAATTCTACACCTTTTAAAGAATCCATAATCTCCACAAACAGTATTGCCAAGTGGGGACAAGGCATTCAGATCTTTGAGCCTAGAAGGGACATTCAAGTCACCACATCCACTAAAAAAATAGAATGAGGAGTGGGTAGTAGAACATACATGCTCCAAAGGAACAGAGGGAGAAAACAGGGTGGTAAAGATTTAAGCAGGGATAGGGACAATGGGGTGAGGAAAAGCCAAGGTAGGGGGTGGGTTAACCAAAACTAAGGATGAATGAAGAAGCCTTATAAAGTGCCACTCGTTTGTAAGATAGTTAACACTGTAGCATTTGAACAGAAGGACCCCCACATTAATGAACAAGGCTGCTCCCAGAAGTCATGGGTTGTTAATGAAAATCCCAGGGCCAGACACAGGTTACCTCCCTATGGGTTACTGGTAAAGGAGGCTCCAGAGGCACCCAAAGCCACACAAGCTATTGCCATTGCTCTTGGTTAAGCCTCAACTAGATGGTAAGATTGCTGATAGCACTGTAGTTGCAGGACACAGAGAAATCAATCTTGAGCTGACTGAGAAATTCCCCCTGATGGCTAGCTGTCACAGTGATGGAAAATGTTAGGCAGGCTGCCAGGAGAGAAAAGGTATCAATGATCTTATCCAGTGCTGGACCCTGGATGCTACAACATTGACCTGCCAGGCAGAATGCGCCCACAGGTGTGATAGTTAACAAGACTGTCTATGGGAGAAACTAACTACTCTTTTGTTGGATTTGAGGCCTGCTCCACAGAAGGGAATTCATGCTTGGTATTATGAACACGGTCAAAATCCATAGGTAGTAATGTCACAGGCCCTAGAGGAAAAACTATAGATGTTTTGGGGGAAAATCAAATGATTATATTGTCAAGCTACTTTATAAATATTTACATTTTAGAGTCTTGGAAGTGGTGCAGGGAACACAGGGCTGGTGAGAACTTTGTTCGCCACAGCATTTCATGGATGCTGGGTGAGGACGTGAGGTCAGGAGTCTTCTGTGATCTGTTCTGCACCACCACCTGTCTGGCCACACTCTGTGTGGTGTCAGTGCAGTCTCACCATTCACCAGCTGCCAGAAACCTGTGAAAACTGTGTTTCCTGTGCTAATGCTACCATTGGTAATGCTACTAAGTGCTTTTGGATAGAATGCCAAGATAAGAGCTATTGTTCAAGCCAGTCATAGTGGCATATGCCTTTAATCCCAGCACTCTGGAGGCAGAGGCAAGCAGATCTCTGAGTTCGAGGCCAATCTGGCTGGTCTACATAAGAAATTCCAGGCTAGCTGGAGCTACAGGCAGATCCTGTCTCAAAAAGAATAAAGCTGTTGTTCAAATAATTTAACAGCTAACAGTAGTTTGGTGAACAGCACTGACTTCTGTTCTGTGCCTACTACCATGATAGTGCCAACCAATTCTACAGCTAAATCCACAACTCCACCTTCCTCTCCTACACCTATTCCCTCAGATGCAGCAAATACCACTTTGACTCTAACCTCACAATGTGAGTGGAAACTACCTTTTATACAGCCAGTTTCACTAGAGGAACTGTCCTTGTCTTGGGTCTCTGCATCATCTGTTTTCCATGAGCTGTTGGCCAGTTTCAGTGAGATTCCATCCACTATAAAATCACACAGCAAGAAATAAGAACATTTAAACAGTGACTGCTATAATAACTTAAACTATGGGTGTAAACACAAATGCTTGGTCGGTGCTTTAGCAGGTGCATCATTTCCATCTAATAAAGCAATTGCAGTGACTTCCCATTGGGGCCTATATTCTCCCATGTCATAGAGGGTTGGTTGGGTCAACAGTACCAGATGTGTGTTCTACCCCTAGGAGTGGGTATTATATCCAATCAAAAATTTGCAGGTTGTACATACACTAGACACTCCACTATTGCACCAGTAGGAGCATCTTGTTTGGTATATTGATAATGCAACACTCGGGGTCTGTTGTTGAGCAGAATTATAAGGGACCATTCTCCCCCAGTCATCTGTATGTTTTCTTTTGGCATCATGAAAGCCACCCATCCAGGGGCAGGGAGTTTCCAGCTTAGTCCAAGCTTGATTTCTCCCTCTCCCAAAGATACATCATGCAGTATCTTCAGCAATACAGTTTTTCAGTCCACTTCCTGTGTACAACTAACATTATTGGCAATGGCCTTTATTGTTTTGGGGACCTCTAGTGTCCCTCAGGCCAACAGATAATATGGACAACCCACCTCTAGCCCTAGTATTTTCATTTAACAACTGTATTGCCTCTGGAAGGGCTTTCTTCCATCCACATAGGGTTGCTTAAAGTTTTTTGTTGTTGTTGTTGTTTGTTTGTTTGTTTGTTTGTTTTTTTACTGGGTATCTGGAGAACTCTTTTCCCCCTTTATTCCCACAGTTATTTGTATAAATAAAATATTTTTTTAAAAAAGAAGATAGGAAGCTGGAGAGATGGCTCAGCAGTTAAGAACACTGACTGCTCTTGCAGAGGACCTGGGTTTGATTCCCAGCACCCACATGGCAGCTAACAACTGTCCATAATTCCAGTTCCAGGGGATCTGAACACTTTCTTCTGACCTCCTCAGGCACTGCACAACAAGGGTACACTTACACAAATGCAGGCAATACACTCAAACACATAAAATAAAAATAAATAAAAGTAATAAAATTTAAAAAGGAAGATAGATGTCCTATTGTCTTAGTTTGCTTCTCCGCTGCTGTGACAAAACACTCTGACCACTACCAACTTGGGGAGGAAAGGGTTTATTTGTCTTACACCTCCCAGGTTACAGTTCATCAGGGAGCCCAAGCCTACAAATCAGGGCAGGAACCTGGAGGCAGGAGCTGGAGCACAGGCCATGGAGGATCACTGCTCACTGGCTTGCTCCCCTGGCCCCCACTGAGCCTGCTTTCTTATGCAACACAGGCCCACCCGCCCAGGGGTGGCACCACCCACAGAGGGCTGGGCCCTCCCACATCACTCAACAATCAAGAAGGTGCCCCATGGACATGGACATGGGCCAGTCCAATGAAGGCAATTCCCCAATTGAGCCTCCCTCAACCCAAGTGTGTCAAGTTGACACTAAAGCTATATTTTCTTCCACCACAATGGGATAAAATTAGAAATCGATAACACAAAACTGAAATTTTCACAAAGTGTGGAAATTAAATAACATACTCTTAGCCAGGCATGGTAACACACACCTTTAATCCCACTCTCAGGTAGCTGAGAGTGAAGCCAGTTGGGCTATATATCGAGTTCAAGGTCAGCTAGGGATACAGGGAGACCCTGTCTCAAAAAAGACCCAAAAAATTAGATAGATAGATAGATAGATAAATAAATAAATAAATAAATAAATAAATAAATAAATAAATAAATAGCATACTCTTTTGTTTAATTTTATGTTAAAATGTTGGTGGTGCTCGGGATTAAAACCAAGGCCTTGTGCATTCACACTCAACCACTGAAATAATTCCTTATCTCTTCAAATGACACATTCAACCAACCAATGAGAGTGCCAAAAAAGAAATATTGTTCGAGGTCTGTAAAATTCCCTAAATTGACAACTCGGACACTGAGTCTCAGTAAAAAGGAGCACTTTACTGGAGCCAACTGGTTGGGGACACAGTCTTGGGAGCTGTACTGCAACCCTGAGCAGTGAAAATGCAGGACTTTTAAGCAGAAAAACCACAAAATAACTCCCACAAAGCAGGGGATGTCCATAGAAACTATACACAGTCTAACCAAGAAAGGATTGGAACAATCTAGCACTGATTTCCAGAGACTTTACCTATACAGCCATTGGCTAGCTTACCTGGGGCAGAACGTTCTTTCTCTTCTGCCCCAGATTATTCCCATAGAAATCATAAACAGATACCAGGAAATGGTTTGAACAATGATGGGGATTTCCAGAGTCAGGTGGAGGGCAGCTTTTTCTCAGGGGCTAGGGAGGGGGTCTGAGGGGCACTCTCCTTCAATATAAAGGAAAATATAAAATTCTTAGAAAACTCTAAAAGGTGCACAAAAGCTGGGTATGGCAGCACAGGCCTGTGATCCCAGCACCAAGGAGGCAGAGGCAGGTACACACACCCAAGTACATACATACACAAATACACACACACCCAAGTACACACACACACACACACACACACACACACACACACACAAAGCCAATTCTTATATGTAATTAATGAATTTGGCAAAACTGTAAGACAAAATCAACACACAAAAATTAGCTGTATTTTTATACTCTAAAAATAAACACTCTGAAAAGGAAATGGCAAAACAATTCCAATTATAATAGTATCAAAATGAATAAAAAACAAAGCTGGAGCTATAGGTCAGCAGTAAAGCACTTGCTTACTATGTGCAAGGCCCTTGGTCCCAACTCCAACAGAGAGAGAGAGACAGAGACAGAGAGGAAGAAGGAAGGAGAAAGGAAGGAAAAGAAAAAAATTTTAAATTAGGAATAAAATAAAAATCTGAGAACGCAGAGTTATGAAATACTGCTGAAAACTGAGATAGAATAGAGGGACCCACCTCCCTCTGGGTCAGGAGGTAAGGCTTGTTAGAACCCTATTAAATACTCTTACTTTGGGATGGGACTATAGCATAGTTGGTAGAGTGCTTGCCTACCATGCAGGAGGCCTGGGTTAGACCTCCAGCACTGCACAAAAGCAAGGTGTGGTGGTGTGCCCATAATCCTAGCCCTCCAGAGGTACAGGAAGGAGGATCAGAAACTCAGGATCAATTTCTAACTGAATCTAAAAAAAAAAAAAACCCAAAAAAAAAAAAAAAAAAAAAAAAAAAAAAAACAAATCCAAATCAAAAACTATTAAATCTCTATTAATGTTAATGTTAACGATAGGCCTTTATTGCAAGTACCCCTTTCGATGTTTATTTGTACTTTAAATAAGCTAAGATGTTGGGTACAAGCCAGGGTGACTGACTCCAACTGACAGCTATTAGACCCTTCCCTGATGCCTCAGTTGCCCTAAGTAAAGGACTATCATTCAAACGGCCTCTTTACTATCAAGTGCCAAGATTGCTTTCATGGCCGCTGAGCTGTTTGGGACACATCACTTGGAGGACACTCCTGCAGCTGCAGTGGGCCACTTCAACCCTGGCTGAAGACATGCTTCCCAGTCTGTACCCAGCACTGGAAAGCAGGCAAGCCTGGGTGAATGCAGATGACTCTAGAGCCATTGTGATCCAAGCCGGAGGGGAAACACAGCCTTCATTTACATGGCTGCCAGGACTGATGAAGATTCTTGTCACACCCCATTTCTGGTTATATAAGTAAGTTGCTTAGCTCAGTTTTTGTTTTGTTTTGTTTTGTTTTGTTTCATGCCACTATCCACCCTCCTGTGCTGATCCTTGGTGTTGTAACATTAGGCCGAAGAAAGACTTCTCTCCAGTAGTCCTTCCTTGCCTATTCAAGAATATCTAATGACTAGTAGCAAGAGCTGAGTTGGTCACATAAAGAAAGGCTGGCAGAAGCTACAGCAAGGACAGCAGCCCTGGCAGTGACGGCAGCAATAGCAGCAGAGGTGGCAGCAGAGGCCATGGCATGATATTGCAGGCTGGAGAGCTGAGGCTGAAGAGAAACAGGTGGCTTTGAAAATCCAGAGAAGAAACACTGCGGGCCCTGGTTGCTGGGTGAGGTCCAGGGAGCTAAGGGCTAAACCTGCATGGTCAGGGGTCTTAGAAATTCCAGCCTTGAGAGCAATAAGACTTGTGGCTATAAGGCTGAGGGAACGCTGTAACCCTAGGGTGCCCTCTACTCCTGTCTGCTATTGCTACCCAGATGCTGCTGAAAGCCACTAAGTACAAGCACCTATGAAAAGGGGCACTTGTCAGCGGTCAAAGTCCAGAGCGGTTATCCTTCAACCTGAATGCCTGAGCCCTAAGTCTCTGGATTCCAAAGCCAAGAACAATAGCATGCTGACTCTTAGTGTTTGGAGCTCTGAACCTCTGGGTCTGCTGGTCCAGTGCATAGGTGTCCAGCACCTAAGGACCCTGGATTGCCAGTTTTAGAAGAGCTTTCCATGACCTACTCACAATTCCTATCTGGATACCCTAGTGAACTTGCTGGTAACAAAATACCGGGTGTGGTGGCACATGCTTTTAGTCCCAGAGGCAGAAGCAGGTAGATCTCTGTGAGTTCCAGGCCAGCTGGGGCTACAGGGAGACCCTGTCTCAAAAAATACCAAGAGAGAGATAGAGGAGAGAGAGAGAGAGAATTGAGAGAGAGAGAGAGAGAGAGAGAGAGAGAGAGAGAGAGAGACACTAAGTGGAAACATACCCCATGTTCATGGATTAGAAATCAATATTTAAGATGTCAATCTATCCAACATGATCTATAGATTAGAAGTAATCCCTACCAAAATCTCAGTGACTTTTTTGCAATAATAAGAAAGCCCACCCTAAAATTCATATGGTATCTCAAGCAGCCAAAACAATCTTGATAAAAAATAGAGTTGGAGGAGGTATTATATTTTCTAAGTTAACAGCTTACTAAAGGCATTTTTCAGATCACAGAACTGAAGTAGAAAGAGTTCAAATTTCTCATGAGCAGTGAGGGAAATGACTATAAAAAAAATTCAGATCTTTTCTATCAAAAGAATGATCAAGGGCTGGAGAGACGGCTCAGCAGTTAAGAGCACTGGCTACTCTTGCTGAGGACTTGGGCTCAATTTCCAGCACCCACATGGTAACTAACAACATCCATAATTCTAGTTCCAGGAGATCTGACACCCTCTTCTGGCCTCCTGGGATACACTAACATACAGGCAGACAAAACACTCATACACATACAATACAATACAAATAAATACATCAAAAAAATTTTTTAAAGAATGATGACAGGAATGTAATACTATTTTGCAATCCCCCACACTTATCTTGTAAAACTTTTCTTTGAGGTACCTTGCTGCATCCCCAGAACTCATGACCCAGAACAGCTGACTCCTTCCCCCTTCCCTTCATTTCCTTGGTGCCAATTCTTTTTAAACTAGCTAACCATGAAAGACTATGAGGTTGGACCCCAGACAATGGGGAAAAGACACAGTACTCTTGCATTAGGATAAAAACCTATCAATCTCCTGCCAAAGTGTGCTTACTTGCTCAAATGAAACAACACACACACCCTTTTGCAAAAGTTAAAAACTGCCTTAACAAGTTACTTTTTGCTTTGTTTGCATGTTCTTTTTGCAGTGTTGATGGAGTCCTTGGATTTCAGGTTTTATTTCTAACAGACAGTAAGTACTGAGCTGGGATCATGCTCACTTTCAAGGGACTGACAGTTCTTAGGGGTGCAGCAGGGTTTAGAGTCTCTGAACTTGACTTTATAAGCCATCAGAGGAAAAACAGCATTGTTGGGCTATGTGGTTGGTCTTGAGAGAGTGCTCTCTAAAGAGTTAAATGGGGAACAAACATTGAATTGGGAAAGATTTGGGGGAAATACATAAGTCAAGTTAGCAGGAATTAGCACTCACTGATGGCTCTGCCTGTGCCCCATATCTTTGCGATATACCATAGAATTTACCATTGTGAAAATAAAAGGACAATTACAATGAAAGCAACATTGAAAGAGCTTTTCCAAATGAAGTCTGAGTCTATCAAGATGTAGGACAATTGGCCCTGCTGCCTAGAGTGAGAACTTGGGACACCTCCATACTTTGGTGGTAGGTGTCTGAAGCAGTCAAGATAAAAAGGCAGTTTCATTATACCCAGAGGCTCAAGATGCACATTAAGACTATTGTTTATACTTCCTTTTTCTTTATTTTCTATTCTTTATAACCCATTTCCTTTCAGCATGCAAATACCCACTTTCCTGCTTTCCAAGACAATGCCCACTTTTCTCACTTTCTTGATTCATAACTATCTAAACCTGTGTCTCCCAAATTGCAATTCCTAATATTCCATGACTGGTTACTATGAATGATATGAAGTTAACAGAGGGAATAAGCTTTTATAAATACAAAGAAAGATCTTGCATGGTTCTCAAATGGCCTTTCTGTTGAACCTCTAGAGAACTGATTCACTGGGAGTATCATGAAAATGAATCAGTTAATACTAGCAAAACTACAAAATTTAATGGCTTAGTTGTAATACAGTGGTGATACATCAAATTTCCCCCAACATAAAAAAGTTATAAAAACTTCCTAGAAATCTATACTAATCAAAACAGTATGGTAGGCTGGGTATGTATCACACAGGTATTGTCCATGCCTAGCACAAGGCCCTGGATTTGATCCCTACTATTGCAGTGGGTGTGGGGATTATGGGAGAAGAGTTTGAGGCTAGCCTTGGCTACATAGCCTGATATTGTCTCAGCAAACAAACAAAAGCCTCCAGTATGGTACTGTGACAAATGGAAAACCAGAGAATGTGACATATACATTAAATTATCTCTGTTTTGCAATGCATTTACAAGCCTCTTGCTGGTGCAGGAAACCTCCTTGAATGGTTGGATCAGTTGCCTGGCCAGTTCTCTCCCAGTGGAAAACCTGACTTCCAAGTTCCTGGACAAATGTGCAACTTCATATGATGTTTTTGTATGTCTCATTGGGTTTTTCTATATTAAATTCAAAAGTGGTCCTCAAGTAGTTTAGGCATTAACCACATTAATAACATTATGTCCCCATGCTGTTATGTTTACTATGGGCCATTTCATAATGTCAACTACCATAGCTCTACATACCAGGTACATTTTAAAAATGCATGCCATATAAGTGCGTAAAACTTTTGTTTGCTTGTTTGTCTGAAATAGTCCTAGGGTGGCCTAGAACTCAATACGTAGCTGAGAATGACCTTGAACGCCTCATCCTCCTGCCTCTACCCCCCTCCTCTAAATGATGGAATTACCAGCCACCCCACCAGGCTTACCTAACACTTCTAAATCTAGCTTCCAGGAATTAATAGTTATACACTGTTAGGCTTGTCACTTGAGTCTCTGCGTTTGCTCATCTTACAGATAGGTCGAGGCCCAGAGGACAATGGAGAAGCCTGCCTCCTGGTGCGCTGCCCTGAAGGACCGGGAGCCCAGTCCCATGAAGGTGCATCGAAGATGGTACTGGCCACAGGGCTTCTGGGAAACCCTCGAAGGACTTCTGTGAAGTAGAATTGAGTGCACTCTCGCTAGTCCTGAGGATACTAAGGATACTGGTGGCAGTCACACTTTTAACAAGAAACAATCCCAGACAGGAGATACCTTCGAGTTACTGGCCACGGTGGCCCAAAGACTCCCAGACAGTAACCCAGCATAGAACTGGGAAAATGAACAGCAGACCCCAATCTTATCTAAAGGAATATGGACAACAGATTGCTGCTAGATGAGGAACAGCTGATCTGCCTACAACAAGGCTTTCTAGATAGGCCGACTAGATTCTGCAGAGGGACAAGCGCTGGGGAATGGCTGGGGGCACTGACAACACAGTGGACAGCAACAGGGATGACAGAGTATATGGGCTACAGTGTGGGGGAAGGGGAGGCTATGGGAGGGTACCATTTGGGAAGTGGGTATATAGATGAATAAGATTGTTTGGGATGTTCTGTATGATACACACACACACAAAAAAAAAAATCAACAAATAAAAAAATGAGATTTTTTTAAAAAACTCTGCAGCTGGGTACTAAATCAGTGGTAGAATGCTGGTCTAGAATGCATCAGGCACTAGGTTCCGTCCTACCACCGCAAACATAAAATGATTAAATTTTATTAAGATATCAGGCTCACCAGGCGTGGTGGCACACACCTTTAGTCCCAGCACTTGGGAAGCAGAAGCAGGGTGATCTCTGTGAGTTCAAGGCCTGCCTGGTCTACATAACGAGTTCGAGGCCAGCTACAGGGAGACCCTGTCTCAAAATAAATAAATAAATAAATAAATAAAAATCAGGCAGCCGAATCTTCACAAACACAATACATATAGGCTTTTGTTTGTTTTGTTTTGTTGAGACAGGGTCTCCCTGCAGTCCCAGCTGGCCTGGAACTCACTGTAGACCAAGCTGGCCTTGATCTCACAGGTGTCCGCCAACCTCTGTCAGGAATTAAAGGCGTGCGCCAACACGCCCCGCCTTACTGGCTACGTTTTACCCGCAAATCACATTCTTGGGACTACTTAAGAATTTATAGAGACATCTTCTAAAAAATGGATGGATTCCCTAATGAATATCCGGGTCTCCTCCTAAAGGAACACACATACGACTTGCCTAGAGCTGGAGCCCAGAGCGGGTCCCAGGGGTTCCAGACTCGGGCAGCAGGCAGGACCTTGGCGCCCCAGGAAACCTGCTCAGGTCCCGCCCTGAGACGCCCCGCCCCATTCCAGACCCCGCCCCATCCCAGGCCCCGCCCGCGGCCCCTCCCGGAGCCGAGCCGCAAGCAGGGCGTGCACCGGCCTAGCTGCTCAGTCCCTGTGCTCAGCACCGACTCCGCGGGGAGGCGGTACGGACTGGCCCCGCTTGGCATCGGCTGGCCCCGCTGCGGGCGCCCAGCGGACAGGTGTGGTCGCGCGACGTCGGCCTGGCCCGGATGCGTGGAGGCCGTGGGAGCTGCCGGAGCAGGAGCTGCCGCGGCCACTGAATGCGCGGCAGCCGCAGCAGCTCCAGCACCTGGAGGAGTCCTGTGCGTCTGCGGGCGGTGGGCGGGGTGGGACGGGGGTGGGCGGTCCTGGCCGCAAAGGCTGGAAGTACAGGCCCACAGGAGGAAAACCAATTTAGTCACTTATCCCCACAGGGGGCTGTGGCCTCAGGGAATGGAGATAAGAGGAAATGTGTAAAAATAGAAACTTACTTGAAGACTCTTTTAAAAGGAGAGCCCCTGGGCTGCGTCAAGGCCACCAAGCCCAAAAACCTGAGGCCCACATGATGGGAGGAGAGCAGGGACTTCTGCAAATTGTGCTCGGACCTGCACACACGTGTCCTGGCATGTGTGTACCGCACCAACACAAAATAAACATCTGAAATAAAATATAGTTTAACGAAAAGGGAGAGTACCTGTAGTAAAAAAAAAAAAAAAGCCCAGAGGATAATAACAGGTAGAGGTGCCTTGTTTGAACAGAGCCACGGAAGATGTTTTCCCTGTAGTAACCCCCTCCGGAACTAAGCGGCAACGGCAGCCATGGTCCAAGGGCGGGCTCAGTCACATCCTGTGCTGATGTGACATGGGGTTGTCCCCATGGTGCTGGCTTTGCAAGCAAGCAGAAAGCAAGAGGCAGGGACTCATCAGAACTCAGATCAAGCTGCTGCTGAGCTTGTCTCATTAATGTCTAACCTCTTAGCATTATTGGTGTTTCTATGATAACAAAAATAACACTTCCATTAAGGAAATGCAGAGCTCTGTTGCTGTTTTCTGAGTGTGCACAGGTTGGAGCTCCCGCATGTTTAGCTTTCTGGAGCCCAGACACAGTCGCACGGCAGCTTCGGTGCCCTGATGACCTCAGCTACCTGTCACCTGTGGAAGCATTTCAACTAGACAGGTCTTGGTCCTGCCTCCTTTCCTCTCTTCCTCTCTCCCCCTACCCCTTACTCTTCCCCTCCCTTTCCCTCTCCCTCCCCCTCCCCCTCTCCCTCTCCTCTTCCTCTACCTGTCCTTCCTTCTCTCCCTCTCTTTTCCTTTGTTAGGCATTCACAACTAAAAGCCAAATGCCCATGCTGTGTTTGATAATGTGTTTATTTGTTGCTACTTCAAAATGAGCACAGGCATCTGCTGCTGATTCACAAACTAGAAATCTAGCAGCTTTTTCTGGCAATTTCAGCAGAGTGTTGGAGGTGAGAAGGTACTGGGACCAGAGGTCCCATGCTCTTTTTCAGAACTCCGGGTGTCCAAGAGCATGTTGATACGGTGGAAGCAATGGAAGAAGGCTTCCTTCCGTGGTTCCTTTGTGTACTGAGTCCAGCAGCCGTCAGTACTGACTACAGCCTGTGGACTGGGCACCAAGCAGGGATCCTACATGCCCCATGCAGTGTGACCACACAGACTTGGAGGCAGGCAGTGCTGGGTGCCAGTTCCTGCTGGCCCTGCAGCAGGATGGCTGGAGATTGTGGGAAATGCTGCCCCTGGACAGAGGCCTTGTCTGGGCTTGCTGCCCCTCCCCGTGTCCCCCAGCACTAAGATGAGTTGCACCTTCCCCCAGGAGCCTGTTCATTGTTGAGTATGAGGTCAGTACACTTGGTAAACGACCTGACCAAGGCACCTTGATGTTCTAGAACCAGACTAGCCCACAGGACTTCTAACTTCAGCTGCAGGATGTGCAGTAATGGCAGGTTATTTACACGCGAACCTTAGTGCTGAGCCCATTGTAGGAAATTATACAGCTAAGGTGTTTTCAGTTTTTACTAAGAGTATTATTTTATTCTAATCTGATGGAAACCTTCAGCTGTTGTTTCTGTTGACATGGTTGTATTGTATTTTCTAGTTATGAGAAACCTCCTCCTGGGCTTATCAAGGTAAGTGAAAGGTTGTTATTTTTTAAAACATTTATTTATTTTTATGTATATGAATATTTTTCTTGCATGTATGTAAGTGCATCTGTGTCATGCAATGCCCATGGAGGCCAGAAAAGGGTGTTTGATTCCCTAGAACTGGAGTTGCAGACAGTTGTCACCCACCATGTGGGTGCTGGGAACCAAACCTGCAGTCTCTGGAAGAGCAGTCAGTGCTCTTAACTGCTGAACCATCTCTTCAGCCCCAATGTTATATTCTTTTTTAAAATACATTTTTTAAATATTTTATTTATTATTTTCATTTTATGTGTATGAATTTATTGCCTGAGTGTATATAAGTGCACCCGTGTCATGCAATCCTCGTGGAGGTCAGAAGAGGGCGTCAGACTTCCCTGGAATTATGGATAGTTGTTAGCTGCCATGTGGATGCTGGGAATTGAACCGAGGTCCTCTGCAAGAGCAGCCAGTGCTCTTAACCGTTGAGCCCTCACCATCCAGGGTTATATTCTTAATTACTCCATTAGATGTACTTTTGGACTCCATAACTTGCTAGGATACGGTTATAGAAGTTTTACCTCTGCCTCTGTGAAAGCACTATTTCTTCCCTGCAAGTGCCAGATAAACCTGATTTGGGGCTTTGTCATCAGCTTGTACCTTTGTGGAAATCTGCAATCACCCATGTTTCCCAGGGGCTCCCACAGTTCCCCTTCTCTCTCTTGCTGCATCTTGAATCTTTGCTGCCCCATTTTCCTTGTTCACCTCACCCAGATTCCTCATCCCCCAGGCTGGAATGTTGCATGTCTTTAATTCATCAAGCAGCCTCTGGGGTGACCTGAGAATGCACACACTGCAGCCTCTGAGCTCCTGGGCCACTTCACAGAGGGAGACTATGGCCACTGAGGAGTATTAGGGACTCAGCAGGCCAAGGCCTGTGTGATATCTTCTAATTTAAACTTTTTTTTTAAGTTTATTTGTTATTTTTATTTTATGTGTATGTGTGTATTGCCTGCGTGTAGGTAAATGCACCCGTGTTGTGCAATGCCTGAGGAGGTCAGAAGAGGCTGTTGGGACTGGAGTGACGGACAGTTGTTAGCTGCCATGTGGGTGCTGGGATGCAAACCCAGGTCTTCTGCAAGAACAACCAGTGTTCTTAACAGCTGAGCCATCTCTCCAGCCCCAATATCTTCTAATTTAAAAGAGACTTAAAGTCACCAGGGGTGGTGGTGCACACCTTTAGTTCCAGCACTCAAGAGGCAGAGGCAGGTGGATCTCTGTGAGTTTGAGGCCAGCCTGGTTTACACAGTGAGTTCCAGGCCAGCTGGGCTACAGGGAGACCCTGTCTCAAAAAGACCAAAAAAAAAAAGAAAAAAAAAAGACTTAAAAGTCATAGTAAAAAATTAACTTTCATAGAAACTTAGTGGAGGAATTCTTTAATTATAAGTACTGCTATTCATTGGTGAAAATGTCCATCAGAGATGCAGCATGCTTATGACTACAGACACAACCCTGGTCTTCGAAGAGTGATGAACTGTTAAAGCAGTCTACTCCAGTGTTCCTGAAAACCTGGCTTACTTCAATTCTTATGCTTTGCCTGTCCACACATTTTGAGATAGTGAGGCTTTGTTGTCGTCATCGTACAGTTAACTTTTATTAGACTGGAGCTTAGAGATGATTCCTGCCTGAAGGACAGGCTTGTGTTTTACTAGTGACTCCTCCAAGAGCCACTGAGGAACTTTTGCTGTTGTTATTGCAGAACTGGGGAATCTAACACAGGACTTTGTGCATGCTAAGTCCTCTATCACTCAGCTACACTTCCGACCCTTGGTTTTTCAAGATGAGACAAGGGTGTCACTATGTAGCTCAGGCTGGCCTTAAACACACTATACAGCCAAAACCAACCCTAAATTCCTGATACTCGTGCCTTGGTCCCCCAAAATCTGGAGTTACAGACACATACAGTTCTCTTTCATTGATTTCTGTTTCTGTCAGGTATAACTTTCTTTCTTTCTTTTTTTTTAATTTTAAAATTTTTTACAGTTGAGCCATTGCCTTGAGTCTCAGATGACACTTTGAACTTTTAGTGTTGAAACCGTTAAAGACTATGGGGGCTTTT
>NW_008332644.1:2346568-2421604 GCF_000622305.1 Nannospalax galili | reverse complement strand
GCAAGAGCAGTCAGTGCTCTTAACTGCTGAGCCATCTCTCCAGACCCCAACTTACTTTCTCTTTCTCTCTATTTGGCAGGGGTGATTAAGAACAGCATTGTGCCTCACGGTGCAAAAAAAAAAAAAAAAAGCCAGGCATTGGAAGATTGCTAAGCAGGAGGGAAAGACTTCTGGTGTTTTTTGGGGGGGAGGGAGTTGTCCTGTTTACATGTTGTTTCCTTTGTTTAGGAGGATGAAATTAAGCCAGAGGACTGTATACCAGATGTAACGGGCAATGAACATGCCAGGGAATTTCTGGCTCATGCACCAAGTAAAGGACTTTGGATGCCACTGGGGAAATAAGTCAAAGTTATGCAGTGTGGAAGAGCTTTGAGTGACATTCCCATTACATGCAAGTTATACTAGAATGTACAAAGTTAACTTCCTTAGCCTGTTCTCTGCACATGCCTCTTAAAATCATAGCATTGGGGCTGGAGAGATGGCTCAGTGGTTAAGAGTGCTGGCTGCTCTTGCCGAGGACCTGGATTTGGTTCCCAGAACCCACATGGCAGCTAATAACCATCCTCAACGCCAGCTGCAGGGGATCTTCTGACCTCCGTGGGCACTACACAACACAGGTGCATTTACATACATGCAGGCAATACAGTCATACACATAAAATAATAAATAAGATATAAAAAATCATAGACAATCCCCATTTCTAGAGAAGGAAACAAACTTGCTTACTTTAGGAAGTGTTCTGATGAAAGGATAGAGCACAGATTTGGATCAGAGCTTTTGTCTCTAGTGATCTTTCCTCAGAGCCAGGGCTGCTGTGGGAGTGTGCCCCTCAGTGACACTCCTATAACAAAAGGACATTCTTGCCTTTCTTCATCACCTTGTATCAGAGGTGCCAAGAGGTATTTCATCCATGTAATCAGAAAGGAGCTACCACGGAGTTTTGTTATTAATTGTATTTGTTTCCCATGCACTGTTTTGTGATGAAACCCCAAATTATTCCTAATCTTGAATCCTGAGCCCTTCAATTCTGACACTTGAGATGTTCTAAAAATTTCATCTTTCAGAAGATGGTTGCTCATCCAAGGATCTGTTTCATCATTTGTTATAGACTGAAAACATGTCTTCCCAAAAATTCATGTGTAAAGCCTTAATTCCCAAACAATGTTGTTTGGAGATGGGTCTTGAACAGGTGCAGTTGGAGGAGCCCATGATGTGAAATGGCAGCTTTAAAAGAAGACTCAGCGGGTGTGGTGGTGCATACCTTCAATCCCAGCTCTCTGGAGGCACAGCCAGGGAGCTCTGTGAGATTGAGGCCAGCCTGATCTACCTAGCAAGTTCTAGGCCTGCTGGTGCTACAGGAGACCTTGTCTCAAAAATCAAAACAACAACAAAAAGACTTGGTCTCCTTCCTCGTTCTCCTTCTCCTCTTTCTCTTCTTTCTCCCTCCTCGTTCTCCTCCTCCTTTTTCTCTTCCTCTCTCTACTTGGTCTCCCTCCTTGTTCTCCTCCTCCTCTTTATCTTCCTCCTCTTTCCCTCCTCATTCTCCTCCTCCTCGTTATCCTTCTCCTCCTCTTTCTCTCCCTGTTTCTCGTCCTTTCTCTGCATATGAAGACAAAGTGGGAGGGAAGTCATGTCAAGCTCAGTGATAAGCCTTTACTGCAGACACACTGTTCTAACACCTCATCACAGAAATTCAAATACCAAAATTGAGAAAGTGAGTTGCCATTGTTTATACCACACTGTTGTCCAAGCTACCTTGTATTTGGCATTTTGTTGTGGCATTCCTGGCCGTACCACCATCCTGCAGTCGCAGTTTGCCTCTCTCCTGCGTTGGATTGATTCCCGTTCCTCCTCTTTTTTGGTCTAGTGTAGCCTAGCCTAGCCTCAAGTTCTCTAACTATCCAGAAATGACCTTAAACTTCTGACCCTTCTACCTCCAGCTCCTAGGTGCTGAAATTACATGCATGTGCCTCCGACTCTGTCCCTTCTCCTGGTTGGCTGATTGCTTTGGCTGTTTCCTTCAAAATGAGCTTTAGGTTTGTTTGTTTTTGTTTTGTGTAGGACAGAGTCCTGCATGACAGGGCTGGCCTTGAGCTGAGGTCCTTCTGCCTTAACCTCCAAGTGCTGTGGTTTGCAGGTGTTTGTCACCACATCCAACTTAACAGTTAAAATTGTTGGGCCAGGAGTGGTAGGCATGTGCCCTTAGTCCCAGCACTCAGGAGGCAGATCTCTGTGAGTTCAAGGCCAGCCTGGTCTCTATAATGAGTGAGTTTCAGGCCAGCTGGGGCTATAGGGAGACCCTGTCACGGGGGCGGGGGGAATTGTTGAAAGACTTTAATTTTCTGGAAACATGTTCGTTTTACAGTTTCTTTTTTCTAAAGCCAGGACATGGAATTCTAGGTTGAACATTATTTTCCTTTTCAAAACACTGTTCCATTGCCTTCATATTTCTATAATTGCTGTCAAGAGGAGCATGTGATTCCCATTCTTGATTTTTTTGACATGACTTTTTTTAGGGTTTGTGTGTTTTGTCCAATTTGAGGTGCTGAGAACTGAACGCAGGGCCTCACACACTAGGCACATGGGCTGATTTTCTCTCTCTCTCTTTTTCCCCATGTTTGTTTTTTATCTCTCATGCTTGTTCTTCCAACAGTACAAATGCTCACCTGCAGTTCTGGAAAGGAAAGGAAAAAAGAGACAGCTGTCTTATAAGCCCTCCGAGGGCAGATTCCCAGTGACCTGGGACTCTTCCGTAGGCCTTACCTCTGCAAGTTCCACCGTCTTGCGGCAATACCAGACTGAGGTTCCAACCTTAACTGCTGAACCTTTAGGACAGTCTACCTCCAAAATGCATGAGGAGGTGTGCTTCCTGGTGCTGGAGAGTCTTGGGGCCATCTTGGGCATTGGCGGCCACACCTGTCCTTGCCTGTGAGTGAGAGATAAAGGTTCGCCCAAACCCTCACTGTGAGTCAGGCTTGTGGAGTCTCCCTGTAAAGTGAAGTTTCTGTAGGTAATCAGTAGGGAGGACATCTCTGGTCAGTGTTTGAGGTTTTTCTTTGAGTAGGTTATATTTTCCCAGAGAAAAGACGTCTTTCCTTTGAGGCGTAGAGACACAGTCACTGGTTCTTGTAGCTCGTGGGAGGAACAAGTCTGGATTTCTCCACCTACGTTCTATTTGGTTATATACTCCCCTAGATTATATCTTCCAGAAACCCTGTGCTGTAACCTTTTCCAGACAATTCCAGTCTTCTGCTACAATGTAGGCTGTAGACTTTTAACCCATACCTGATTTTAGCTAGCCCTTCGTCTCTGCTCCCAGAGGTCATCCGGTGCTGCCAACTCCTGAACTTTACAAACAGGAACTGAGTCAGTCCTCAGTCCTCCCATGTTACTGAGATTTCTGTGACTATGGGATTTGAAGAGGCTTATCTTGACTCATGGCCCTGGCAGTTCCATTCAGGATTGGATGGGCCCATCGCTGGGTGCTGACGGCAGTAGACTGTGTGGCAGACTGCTTACATCATGAGCCAGGAGGCATAAAGAGGAAGAGGATGAGCTGGGGCACCACAGCCCCTTTGAGGTACATGCCTCCAGTGACTGAAGGGCTCCCATAAGGCCTCACCTGCTAAGATCCACAGCACCCCCAATAAAAATAAAAGGGAAAACTCATGCCTATGTCCTGTAGTTGCCAGCACAGACCGAATTGCCTGTCTCATCCGATCACGAGATCTTCCCTCTCATCTGTCTTCCTATCTCCTGACCTCCTTGACAAATACCATAACACAAGCTTCCCCTTAGCTCACCATCCCTACACAGCCTCTGGATGTGCTTAGATCTAGATGGATCTGAGAGGATGAAAACAAGAAAGAGTGGCCGTAAGGATCTCATCATTCATCGCTTCCTTTTCCACAGATTGCAGCTCCTAGTGTCACTCTGTAATTGTAATTTCCAAAGATATACATTTGCCTTGCTGACCTGAAATATGCATATATATTTCTTTGGTAGATCTCGTCACTGGGGTCTTCTGCTCTTTTAATAGGATCGTTTCCGTTTTCTGCAGGTGCGGTTTTACTGTGACATTCATATATTAAGAGACTGTGATTTTGTTTGGTAGAAGGTGAGAAATTGATGCAGTATTTGATTTATCCTGATAAAGCAGCTGTTTGTTCTTGGGCCTAAGTTTGTAGATGAGAATTAGAGTCACTTGATGAATAGAAAAGATGTCTTCTAAAGAGTATAGTGAAGCATATAAAAAGAAACTTAGTTCATAAATGCTTGATGATGGAATAGTCCTAGATCTGCGGGATGCACGGGTGCCTGGGGGAGCATCAGTTTGCTGTCTTCTCTGACCTTGTTTACATGGTTTATTCACTGATCGGCTTTGCGTTTAGAGCTGAAGTCTAATGGAGAAAAACTTTAATATTACAGTCTACTGAAACACTGTTTTGATGAGATGAAAAAAACATGTTATCTTATACAAGTTATTTCCCTTTTCATTTTTAGGTTGGCGCTGGAAACAATATGGTCATCACACAGGAGACAAAGAATGCCCTTTCTTTATCAAAGGCAACCAGAAGTTAGAGCATTTGAGAGTAGTAAGCAAACCCTCAAGCTGTCAATGCAGTTGTCAGAGGTGCTGAGAAAAAGCTAGTCACCAATGTTCAGTGAGCTCAGTGCTCATCTAAATACTTCTCCAGAAGCTTTTGGCCAGTGTCTCATCTTAACCTTACCTGTTTAATTGCATTCGTGTAACAAATTAGTTCATGTGTCCCACCCCCAAACTCCCACCCCCATCTCTCCCCGCTCCACCATCCCATACAAGGCCTTGCACATGTTGGGTAAGTGTTCTAACACTGAACTACACTCCTAGTCGTTAGTTTTTAAACAGAAGACGGCTGCTAAAAATGCAGAAAAGCTAGGAGGCATAACTTTGTGGTACAGCATTTGCTAAACAGCACCAGCGCCTGGGTTCAGTCCCTAACATTACCAAAAAGAAAGCAAAAACAACGACGACGACAACGACAACAAATACACCACCAAAGGTGGTTTGCTAGTCAGGCACAGTGGTGCACAGAGGATGCGGTGGGAGGTTGTGAGACCAGCCTGAACAACATAGCAAGACCCTGAGTCTTTAAGCAAAATCCTTTGCTTAGACCTTTGGAACAGTGTTGATCTTCCCTCTGTGTTTTTACTTACATGTCATGTTTTGTAACTAAAACCAGGGTTTTTGTTTCTTAGTTTTTATCTAATGCTTAGAGTCTTAACTTTTAAAAATATTTTATTTATTTTTATTTTATGTGTATGAGTGCATTGCCTGCAAGTAAGTAAGTGCACCCATGTCCTGCAATGCCCACAAGGACAGAAGAGGCCATCAGATCCCATGGGCATGCAGTTACAGACAGTTGTTAGCTGCCATGTGGGTGCTGGGATTCGAACCCAGGTCTTCTGCAAGAACAACCAATGTTCTTAAGTGCTGAGCCAGCTCCAACTCTAGGCGTTTTAATTTTTAAAATATGCTGTATTATTTGTTTTAGGTGTGCGTTTTGCATGTTGTACAGTGACCATGGAGGCCAGAAGAGGGCATCGGATCCCCTGAAACTGGAGTTATGGATGGTTGTTAGCCACCTAGTGGGTGTTGGGAACTGAACCCAGGTCCTCTGCAAAACAGGAAGTACTCTTAACCACTGAGCCATCTCTCCAGCCCCAGATGTCTTTAATATTTTAAGTTAGAAGTATGTATGTTCCCTCTCTGTACAATAGTAACACAGAGCCCTCATTTTAACAGAATGCCTCCTACAGGCAACAATTCACTGTTCAGTTACTGTTCTACCAAGGGAGTGTGCTGCTGTGGGAATGGCCCTCAGCACACACCAAATCTGTCAAGAAGAATTCTCCAAATTAATATTTTTCAATTTGAAAACTTTATTTATTTAGAGATAAGTTCTCACTGTGTAACCTTGGCCGGCCTGAAACTCAGAGAGATCTGCCTGTCTCTGCCTCCTGAGTGCTGGGATTAAAGGCGGGCACCACCACGCCCAGCTCCAGTAAGCTTTATTTTATAGTAGGACTATGCCACTGTTTGTTTAGTTATTTCCTCAGGAAATATACTACTTTGTGTTTTTCTAATTCAGAAATTCTTTTTGTAGCCTTAATGAGTTTAGTCATGTAACTTTAAAAAGCATTTGAATATGTTAAATATAAGGCTGTATCAAACAGTTTCTTTCTTAAACTTATTTCAGTAACATAAGGATTTAATTCATGTTTAGCAGTCTGTGAAGCCTAACCACATCTTAACCTTCTCTGACCATTAAGGGACATGAAGAGTCCCATGAATGACATTGTTCGAGAGACTAAAATATACAAAAAGGATGTGAGGTGAGGTTGCCCCAACAATGCCAACATCCTGACTTCTTAAAAAAATAATCCCTTTAAAAAATTTTTTCTTTCTTTTTTTCTTTTTTAGATTTTTAAAAATTTAATAACCACATGATTAAAAGAAGCATTTCATTACAGCTTAACATATTCAATAAGAATTTCCAGAGCAAGGACACATCTCTTTCAGATTAGCTGTAAATTTTGAGGTTCACAGTTAAATTAATACAGTTATACAATATTGAACTCAGCATAACCCTTATAAGACCACTTGAAGGCATCTCTAATCTCTATGTATCTGATTATTACAGTCTAATTACAGACTAATCACAGTCAGTTACACTCGGATCCTTGGCATCTGAGTATGGATATAAAGTCATCAGGTAGATTTTAATGGTAATGTTTATCACCTCTATTAATTAACATGAAGTAAATTTTTATGCTTCCTCCTCAAATATGTCATTTTTTTAATTTGTTGATTTTTGAGTGTGTATATCATACAGAACATCCCAAACAATCTTATGCATCTATATACCCACTTCGCAAATGGCACCCTCCCATAGCCTCCCCCCCCACCACTGGAGCCCATATACTCTGTCATCCCTGTTACTGTCCACTGTGTTGTCTGTGCCCCCAGCCATTCCCCAATGCTTGTCCATCTGCTGAATCTAGTCAGCCTATCTAGAGAGCCTTGTAGGCAGATCAGCTGTTCCTCATCTAGCAGCAATCAGTTGTCAATATTCCTTTAGATAAGATTGGGGTCTGCTGCTCATTTTCCCAGTTCTATGCTGGGTGACTGTCTGGGAGTCTTTTGGACCACCTTGGCCAATAACTGGAAGGTATCTCCTGTCTGGCACTGTTTCTTGTTATGTAGCCCTTAGCTATACATATGGACTCTTAAAAAATTATATTGACCTCTTTAATCTTTGGTTATACTTTCCTTTTGGATGTTTAAGACCCCACAATTGGCCCAGATAAAACAATTTATTTTTACTCTTAAGGTTGTTTGAGGATCTGTTCCCCAGGGATCACATGGGTTTGGGAGGAGCCCCTGGCTCCTTTCTTTTATCACTTCTACCTATGTGAAGATAAGTCAAAGGTCCTGCTCAACAACGGTTGGCTTTGCTTGGAAACGTGGAGGAAATGATTCCTCTGTGTTGACCCTCCTCATTATAGACTGGACACTGGTTCAAGTCCATCTGGTGGGGTCTCCTCGGCCTCCTTGATCAAGGATCAGTCAAAGGTCCTGCTTGACTGTGGCTGGCTTCACTTGGGAGCATGGAGGAAATGTTTCCTCTGTGTTTACCCTCCTCTTTGTAGTCTGAACACTGGTTCAAGTCCCTCTGGTGGGGTCCCTCTGCCCTGATTAGTATAGGCCTCAAAGTATGGCTGTTAAACATCTAAGAATGTTAGTTCCACCAGTCTGGTACTTTTAATTACCATGTGCCATGTAGATAAAGCTTGGTCAAAGACCAAACATTCTCAGATAAACCTTGCCTAGACATATATTATATTCTTTGATCTAGTTGTATGTGTAATTTGTCAGTAGGTTGTTAGCCTAATATGGTTCCCTCTGGTTTTTTACAAAGTAGCTAGGCAGTATTTATCTCTCACATTGTCTGACCCTTCTACCATGGTTTCCCCATTTAACATGCTCCCATTTTCCCCGTTTCTCCCTTAATAATACCCTTCTCCTGTGGTCCCACCTCTCCAGAGCTCCTCCTTTCCCTTTATCCCTTTATTAAAAAATTTATTCATGCTTATGCATGTATGTCTGTTTGGGGGTGTATGCATATGTACATAGGGTACCTGTGACTGGAAGAGGATGTTGGATCCCTTGGAGCTGGAGTTACAGGCAGTTGTGAGCCACCTGACAAGGTGCTGAAAACCAAACTCAGGTCCTCTGGAAGAGCATCAGGTCCCGTCAACTGCTCAGTCGTGTCTGTGGCCCCTGCCTGTGCATCTTTTAAAAAATGTTTTATTTATTATTTTTATTGTATATGTATGTGTGTATTGCCTACATGTATGTAAATGCACCTGTGTCATACAGTGCCCATAGAGGTCAGAAGAGGGCATCGGATCCCCTGGAACTGGAGTTATGAATGGTTGTTAGTTGCCATGTGGGTGCTGGGATTTGAACCTGGGTTCCTCTGCAAGAGCAGCTGTCACGCCATCTCCAATGGAGCCCATGTGAGATCCTCCGTGGGTTGAGGCTGGAACTTCAAGGAAGGTTGCCTCTTGGAATTGGTTGTGCTGAGAAACATGCAGTGTACTTGGCATGCTTTACTTGCTATTATTTTTCTAACTGTCACTGTATCTTGGGCTTTCTGGGGGCCCGGAAAACACCTGGTGTCCTTGGCACCGCTATCACCACCTTTATTAAGATGAAATAGTTATGTTTATAAGTCCCATACTTGGAAGGATTTCATGAGACCTGCAGGTTTAGAATGGGATACTGACGTAACGGGGTTTGGGACATATTACACTAGTCACTAGTTAATGTTTGACAATGTATTGTTCACCTGTGTTTCACTTTTGTCTCCGGAATCAGAACTCTTAAGAAAAATGATTAAACTGCAAAACAATGGCTTATTGATGTAATCATGTAACTTTGTATTTTATAATCTGAGCTCTGCAACTGCAAAATTACACTCAGACTTGCACCAACTCTGTTGTGTTTGTCTGTTTGTCACTAGTTAATGTTTGACAATGTATTGTTCACCTGTGTTTCACTTTTGTCTCCGGAATCAGAACTCTTAAGAAAAATGATTAAACTGCAAAACAATGGCTTATTGATGTAATCATGTAACTTTGTATTTTATAATCTGAGCTCTGCAACTGCAAAATTACACTCAGACTTGCACCAACTCTGTTGTGTTTGTCTGTTTGTCACTCGCCGAATCCTTGTCCACCCTTTGGGGACCCTGCTCCCGTCGGACTGAACGGCTCCGGTCTGGGCTGGTCTGTCGCAAGCAGCTGGTGCTCCTAACCTCCGACTCATCTCTCCAGCTCCCTGCCTGTACATCTTTTGAGAAGTTGTTTTAAGTTAAAAGTCACTACTCTGATAGATCTTCATGTTTAGGAGACAACAGTTAAACAGTTATTGTAGGATTCTGTCTCAGATGAGGATGGAAGCAGCCCCAGTTCCTCAGAATATAAAGAGAAACACAAGAGAAAGAAGAAGAAAGAAAAGCACAAGAAAAGGAAAAGAAGAAGAAATGGAGCACCAGTTTTCCAAATCAAGTGAGAGTTCGGATTCTTAGTGACAGACTTGACAGCCAGCACTGTCCGCTCAGAGCCACACACCATCACCAAAGAACAGAGGAGGTGCCCTGTGAGTGAAGGACAGAGACGGGGTGCCCTGTGAGTGACAGGAAGGACGTTTAAGAGAGAGCAGCTGATTTCACACCTGCGTGTTCTCATCGTCCAGTGAGAGCCGATCTGCTTCTTCCCAGGTGCTGAGTGGGAAATCCAGGTGCTGAGTGAGCAGTCCTCCAAGGTGCTAAATGAGGAATCCTCCCAGGTGCTGAGTGAGCAGTCCTCCTCTCAGGTGCTGGCTGGGGTGGGATGGCAGCTGATTCAGGCTGGAGAGCAGCTCAGTGTCTTCTGCCCTGTCCTTCACTGTGATTACTCTGAAGGGCCCTTTTCAGGGTGACAAGATGAAGGGAAGTTGGGGAGGTGCTTCTGGGTGCTACTCAGTTTCATTCTCATAGGTAAGTGGCTCAGTTCATAGACTTTAGGCTTCATCCTTCTCTCTTGAAGATAATAAAAGTGTGATTTATTTCTGAAATATAGTTATCTATTAATAATACTGATATACAGTCCAAATTTAAAAGGTATAAACTTTGAAACAGGAACTCACCATGTAGCCCGGGCTGGTCTTGAAATTGTGATTATAATACCTTAGCTTCCCAAGTGCCAGGATTTCAGGTATACATAACTGTACCCAGCTTAAGCATAATGTTTTATTATAGAAATGATTTTGATGTACCTCAGCCCTTTCTACAATAACCACCAGTCTTACCAGTTTGTAATGAAGTCTTTGAAAAATATCTCATGTATCATGAACATAAAAGTTGTGGGGTTTTTTTTAAGCTTTTACAATTTCATTAGAGTTTTAAAGAAAAAGAAATCCTCAGGGCAGGCGAGCTGGTAATCTTGGCAGCTGCCTTGAGGACGTGAATGGTGGGAAGAAAGAAATAAAGTCGTGAGGCCATGCAGGTTTAGAGCCTGCCTGGGAGGTCAGACACATGGCTAACTGGCAGCCACATGGCTGGGAGAAGGAAGCTTTAGAGAAAAAGTAAAGAAATAAAAGATGCTAGGGGCAACCCAAAGCCTTAAAGAAAGCATGTTTAGTAAGAAAGGCATGAAGAAGAAAAAGGGAAATTATGTTTCCCTGAAGAATTCAGGGACATGGGCAACTCACAGACAACATGGCTGTAGCTAGGAAGTTCTGTGCCCATAGGCAGGATTTCATGCAGGAAAAACTCTGTTTCATTAATACACTAGGTATTCTGCTGATCTGTTTAGCCTGACCTGCCTTCCTAGGGGCAGTCCTATGACCAGATGATTGACCAGTTAAACTTACACAAAAGTTAAACTGAAAAAGTTGCAGAGCTAGGGGCTTGGAGCAATACATTCCCTATTGGCTCTGGGACATACATCAAATCTTTGACTTATTTTGATTTTGAGGCTCATATTGGGTCCTTAGAACCATAATTTTGATGGCATTTGGACACCTCTTGATCTATCCAGTTAGACAGTTTAGGAGGCATGGGCTCGCCATAAAGGCTAGGAAGAATATTACTAGAGGCCCAGGAAAATTCAATTACACTTGAGTTATTGGCGTAAAAGAGCAAACGTCACCTAAGACCATGTATGAGCAATCTTTTTTTAGGAACAGTAGATCCAGCCCCCTTCTGTTCTGTAGCACCATTTTAGCTAGAGAGTTAACCTGTCTCTCCAACTGCCTGAAGGAGTCCTGTAGATGTCTGATGTCACTGTCTATATGAGAGCTTAGAAGCCTAAAATATTTATTACCCATGGCTTGCGGAGCCTGCAATGCCTGTTTTCCCAAGGATGGTGGTGAGACTTCTCTTGGCATAAAGGTTTTTGACATTCTGTAACATTTGCCTGCATGTTCTCAGTTTCTAAACAGTATGCAAATAACCAGGTTCATATAAAGTGTATGTGGCCTTGCTGCCCTCCAAGAGGTGCAGGCTATCTCTTTACAGCATCGTTGATTTGTGGAGAGGGAGGGTCCTATCACAAACAGCAGCCACAAAGTACTTACTGCATCTTATTTCTGGAGTCCCATGGTTTTCAGAAGTATGACTCAAAATAATATGGAATGTATAGTAATAAAGAATCAGCTGGGCCTGATCGTGTACACCTTTAATCCCAGCACCCGGAAGCAATCAAATCTCTGTGAGACCGAAGCCAGTCTGCTCTACATAAGAGGATTCTAAGCCAGTGGGGGTTACAGGGAGATCCTGTCTCAAAAAGACAAAAAAAAAGGAGGTGGGGGCTGGAGAGGTGCCTCAGCAGTTCAGAGCACTGACTGTTGTTGCAGAGGACCCAGGTTTGTTTCCTAGCACTGACATGACAGCTAACAACCTCTAACTCGAGTTCTAGGGGAATCCGGCACCCTCTTCTGACCTCCCTGGGCACTGCATGACACAGATGCACTTACATATACATGCAAGCAATACATTCATACACATAAAAAAAAAACATTTTTTAAAAAAGACAAAGTCCATATTTGGGTGTGATAGGGCACATCTCTAATCCCAGCACTCAGGAGGCAGAGGCAGATGGGTTTCTGTGAGTTCGAGGCCAGCCTGGTCTACACAGTAAGACCCTGTCTTTTTTGAATTGTACAGTGAGTCAGTTTCATAATAGATACACACACCCAAATGAGGGACATAAAATCAGTTCATGCTTCTTTTTTTTTTAAAAAAAAAAAAAAAAAAAGAGGAATTACTAGACTGAGTTGGCTACTCACATCCCAGAGTAAATCCTAACCCTCCTCTTTTCTGTTGCTGAGCTCAGCCCTTCTGTGCTTTTAAAAAAATATAAGTGCACACATGCAATGCCCACAGACGTAAGAAGGCATTGAATCCCTTGGAACTGGAGTTATCAGTTGTTAGCCACATGTGGGTGCTGGGAACCAAACCCCCATCATCCACAAGAGCAGCTCTTAACTGCTGAGCCATCTCTCCAGCCCCCAGCCTGTGCTGTCATAGACTGCAATGGGCCACCACAGAGGTGTAGGTCAGAATGGAGGAGAGAAGATGTATTCATCACCTACCAAACTGCAGCCGGAGTTTGCTCAAAGGCCAGATGTGGATGTAGAGCATCACACTTACCCTTCTCTGGAATTGCTAGCCATAAGACTTCCATAGGAATTGTTAGGAGCCGATGTGCCAGGGTGACATTGTGAACTCACAACCCCACTCACAGTTTTCTACTTGTAAATTATTGTATAATGAACAAAATGTCCAGCCTGCTTCATCACTCCGAAGAGTGAGTAGAGAATCATCCAGTTCCTGGGGTCGCTCTTCCGTGGGCTTCCTGTAAGTGTGCACACTCTTTCTCTGACTTTGCTGTTTGTTCTCTGAAGTTTCTTCCTGTGACAGTTAATCATTGTTCTGGTGGAAATCCCACATCCAGATGCACTAAAATGCCATCCTTCATCCCAGGAACCTTGTTTAAATTTAATGTGAGAATGCAGAAGTTTTAGGTCTTGTTGAAAAAGTTATAGAACTAGGAGCATTAAATTTCAACTAAGGCACATGTCTCAGCTGGAGCAGGCTCTCAGTGTTGAAATAAGGTTAGCTTGGGTTTGGGTGCTAAGGATTGAATCCAGGTTAGCTTGCTTGATAAATATAGGATGAACCACTGAGCTACACCAGCAGCTGCAGAATGACTCTTGACAATTAAAACCCTAGGTCAGACTCCCTACAAGCCCAGCAATAAGGAGCTGGCATGGTGGTGTACACCTTTAATCCCAGGAGAGGCAAGTGGATCTCGGGGGTTCAAGGCCAGCCTGGTCTACATAGTGAGTTCCAGGCCAGGGGGGCACTACAGGGAGATCCTGCCTCCAAAAAAAAAAAAAAAAGGACAGCAGTGAGATCTCTTCCCATTGTTGGTATAGCAATGAGGGAATGCATTTCATGTATTAGGGAAGAAACTAGCATGCACTTAAAGTATCCAAAGACTGTTGCCAGGTAGTTTAAGTGGGGTGTTTGATCCTTTTGAACCTCTTCAGATTTCCTACCTGCTCCAATAATAGTATTGTAGCTCCAATTCTGGAGCCAAGGGCCAGAGAATGCATTCTAGCTTTTTATTCTTTTCCTTGGGGAAGCATGAATGATACTCTTTGTTTGTTTGGAGACAAGGTTTCATTTATTTAGCCCTGACTAATCTGGAACTCACTGTGTAAATCAGGTTGACCTTGAACTCACAGAGCTCCACCTGCCTCCACAATGCTGGGATTAAAGGCATGTACCATCACACCTGGCTACCAGTATTCCTTTTTAATTGTGTAGTAATAAACTAATGTCTACAAAAATTATTCTACCTCCTTAAAGCTGAAAGCATAAAGATGCGCTACTGTCCCAAATACGTTATATACCACATTTATGATGTGTTGACGCTAAAGCACAACTCTCTTCTCAAAGTGGATGAGAAATAGCTTATTCTCAGGCTGGAGAGATGGCTCAGTGGTTAAGAGCACTGGCTATTCTTGCAGAGGACCCAGGTTCGATTCCCAGCACTCACATGGTGACAACTGTCTGTAACTCCAGTTCCAGGAGAATCCAGTGCCTTTTGACCTCAGGCATTACACAACACGGGTGCACTTACACACATGTAGGCAATACATTCATACAAATAAAATAAAAATAAGTAAAAAATTTTAGAAAGGAAGTAATTTATTCCAGAGCAAAATAGGAGTGACCGTGTTCCAGGAACACAGATTCAGGTTACCTCAAGTTTCATGTTCCAAAGTGGTGACAATTGCATGACATTTTTATAGTAACATAACAAAGAAAGCCGTAAATCAAGGCACTTTTCAAATACATTGGTGAAGACATTAGAGGAAGGTTATAGTAAAGTGGGGAAAATTCTGTTATAGGCCTTAGATGCTCTCTGGCAGGCTTCTTAGCCCTTGGGTTGGTAGAAGCAGGTGGACTGCTGAGTTAATACAGATAAATACAGTTGACAGATAAAACAAAGGTTTTTATCTGTTAGTCACAGGCTGTTAAGTCAGGCACAGAGGTGTGCAAGGAATGGCTATTTAGGGGGCGAAAGATGGCCCAAGAGAAATTGTAATTAGGTTCTGATCCTATAACATTCCAAACTCTCCACATCATTGAAATTCTAATCAGTTAGCCAATTTTGCAAGAGGTTCAGTTGAAGATGCAGTTTTTTTTCTGGGAACTTTTGCTCACAGAGGTAATAAAAAACAGCATTATCTATAATTAGTGTTATCAATAAACTTTAAGATACATTTATAAGCTAAGCAGATTTTTTAATTACCCTCCCCCAGTCCTAATATTTTTAGAGTTGTATCTTATCTAGGCTTTGCCAAGATAGAAACCTTGGGAAAATCTGTTTTTTTCTAAAGATGTGGCAGTGTTTTACAAATCATGCTGGAGTTTAGTGGCTAAAGTGATTGCTATGCAAGCATGAGGACTGGTGGTTGGATCCCCCAAATCCTCATAAATGTAGAGTGGGCATGGCAATCTGCAATTCCAGTACTCAGAAGATAGACCTGGGGGATCCCTGACACAGGCCAGCAGGCTAGACCATGCATTTGAAAGAGTTCTAGGTTCAATTGAGAAGCCTGCCTCAGTTAATGAGGTAGAGAGTGATTAAGGAAGACTTCCAACTTCTAACACCACATATGTACATGCATATGCACCCTTATCCACATGTACCACACACAGTGCAACCATGCATATACTTATATACACTGTCAAAGCTTCAGCTATGAACTTAATACAAACCTAGAGTCACCTCGGATGATAGACCCTCAACTGAAGAATTGCTCAGATCAGAGTGTCCTGTGACTATGTCTGGAAGGCGTTTTCTCAATCACCCCTTCATCAAGCACACCTCTCACTTTAAACTTCAAGCAGGCGTGTCCAACCTGTGGCCCATGGGTGCATGTGTCTAAGGGAAGTGTGGTGGTTTGAATGAGAATGTCCCCCATAGGCTCCAAGTATTTGGACATTTTGTCCCCAGTTGGTGGTGCTGTTTTGGGAAGTCTTAGAAGGTGTGGCCACGTTGGAGGAAAAGCGTTACTAGGGGCAAGCTTAAAGAGTTCTTAAGCCTTGCCAGTTTGTCCTCTTGCTTCCTGTGCCTGTTTGAAGATGTGAAAGCTTAGCTTCTGCTCTTACTCCAGCCACCTCCTGCCACCATGCCTCCCCACCATGGACTATAATTCCCCTGGAACCATAAGCTCAAATAAACTCTTCCTTTTTTTTTTTTTTTTTTTTTTTTTTTTTTTTTTTTGGTCTTTTTGAGACAGGGTCTTCCTGTAGCCCCAGCTGTCCTGGAACTCACTATGTAGACCAGGCTGGCCTTGAACTCACAGAGGTCCACCTGCCTCTGCCTCCCAAGTGCTGGGACTACAGGCGTGAGCTACCACGCCTGGCAACTCTTCCTTTTATAAGTTGTTTTGGTCAGTGTTTCTATCACAGCAACAGAAAAGTAACTAATATAGGTAGCAATGAATGTAACCTAACACAAAATCATAAACTAACTTAAAATGTTATGAGGGTTTTTGCTACTTGTTTATTTGTATGTGTGTATGTGTGTGTGTGTGTGTGTGTGTGTGTGTGTGTGTGTATTGCCTGCATGGGTTTAAGTACCCTGGTGTCATGCAATGCCTGCAGAGGTCAGAAGAAAGTGTTGGATCACCTGGAACTGGAGTTACAAATGGTTGTTATCCACCATGTGGGTGCTGAGAACTGAATCCAGGCCCTCTGCAAGAGCAGCCAGTGCTCTTAACCGCTGAGCCATCTCTCCAGGCTCCTGCTATTTATTTTTGTAACTCACTTGCCCAGTTCTCAAGCATGAACTTTGTAGATGGAAATGTTATGTCACAGGTTGGACATGCCTGAAAGGGACTAGAATGCCCTGTGCAACGCAGTCATCCCTAGCCTGTCACAGATTAACATCCCCCCTGCCCCAGCCTTCCCACTGCCCAACATCCCCTGCCCAACATCCCATGGTCACAGGAGTTGGCTGACTGGCTGTTTACAGCGCTCCTTGTTCTTTTCCCTCCTGAATATTTTTTCATCAAGGTACATGCAGATGCCCTGGTTTCACCTTTCCAAAGAACATAGCACTGTCCCCTCAGTTTGACTATGTGGAGGTAGACACATCATGCCTCCTTTGATCTCATGGCCTTCCCTTCTTGGCCCCAAAGCTGCTGACACTTGAGCGTAGCTGGCTGAAAAGTGAGAGAAAAAGAACAGACCAAGTGAATCTGGGGCAGAGGAAGGGCCTGAGAGGAGGAAGACGCACACAGGAGTTGTTCTCAAAGCTTACCTAATGCTACTGAGGGTAAAATGGTGGTGGGGACTCATGATTATGAGGCTGCTGGTTAGATGAGTGAGTAAGGAGGACACAGGAACTGGAGTGATGAACAGGCAGTTTGAAAGGAAAGGAGGTCAAGATTATTGTTCCCTTATGTAAGATAAGAAGTCATGGGATAGGAATTCATAGCAGTCACGGATGTGATGGGGAGAGGGGAGAGGGAGGAGAGGCATGTGTGTGTATGATATTGCAAGTCAGATATGTCTTGCTTGTTTTTCTTATGAAAAAAGTAATTCTATTTGTTCTTAATATTATTCATGTAGGGAAACTCTGGAAACTTTTCTGTGCCACCGTATTAAGAATTTGAAAAAAAGAACATTGGAAATGGAATGATTATTTTCTGAAAAATTAGTTGCCATGGGAATCTATTGATGACAGATTGTATTTTCTTAGTATGAGCATAAGCTAATTTTTTAAATTTTGTTTCCGGTTTTTAAATCTCACTTAAGGGCTTTTTTTGGCAACAGAAAGGTGAGGGTAAGAAATTAATGTCTTAATGGATAGGACTTAACATGTATGGCAGAATACATGAGGTCTGATGGGGAATGGGGGAGGCACAGCTGGGGGAGGGGGGTCTAAAATTAAGAACTGTTGTATGAGATTACAAAAGTTCAATAAAAAATTATATTTTAAAAAAGAAAATGTCATGGCCAGGCGTGGTGTCACACACCTTTAATCCCAGCACTCCACCTGGGGCTGCAGGGAGACCCTGTCTCAAAAAGACCAAAAAAAAAAGAAAGAAAATGGCTGTGGTGCAGGGAAAGGATCTATCACCCCAGGTTACCACACTTCTGTCCAACCAGCCCTGATGGTTGGTTGTAGAAGTCTTGTGTCATGAGTATAATTCAGCAGTAGGGAGCCTATAATAGTATGGACCTTGGTCTTATTCCTAGACTGCACTGGTCTTGGCAGGTTGTGGAATGAGGGATGAAGGTATTACATAACTTAGCAGCATTGGTGGCCACAAACATGGCATATGGTCCTGGGACTGGTCTTTTCACGGTGATTTTGCACAACTCTGACCACAGACCAGTGGCTGTGGATGAGGTATCTGAGCTACCCCAATTCCAGGGAGAGCCTTGTGGGGACAGACTCCACTTTCCAGTCATTCCTCTGGTTCATTTTGAACAATATGCCATCTGTAGATTTCAAACAAACTTGGACTTGGATTGCCCTCAAGTGTTCAAATAGTGACAGCACCCCAACAGCAAATTCATAACAGACCAGGACTGGGACACCACCCAGTGCTGACTAGTGGAAATGATTACGGGCTCACAGGAAGTTAGCAGCCTGTTTATAATTTCTGGAAAGAAGGGCACAAAGATTGGAAAGACTGAAGTAAATAATCCTTCAGTACTCAATTATATCATAAATCATCAAGATCCAGAACTTAGTGGTAAGTTAAAATAAAGTACCAGGAACTAACCAGATAGTAGCTAGTATGGGAGAAGTCTTGGATGGAAAATTTAAAACATCTATTTTAAGCCAACTCAGTGACCTTACAGAAAACATAGTCAACCGAGGCAGCACTTAACAGAGAAACAGATGGAAACAGGGATTTTTGCTGTTAAATTTTTCTTTCTTCTTAAGACTTTCATACATGTATGTGAAGAAATATGATCGTATTCACCTCCCACTCTTAACCACTGAGCCATCTCTCCAGCCCCTGTTCTTAGTCTTTTGTGTCTCCATATGAATGTTGAGATAGTGTTTTCTGTGTCTGTGTATTAGTTACTTTTGTTGCTGTGATAAAACACCATGACCAAAAGCAAGTTACACAAGAGAGAATGTGTTTTGGGGGCTGGAGAGATGGCTCAGCAGTTAAGAACACTGGTTGTTCTTGCAGAAGACCCAGGTTCAAATCCCAGCACCACATGGCAGCTAACAACTGTCTGTAACTCCAGTTCCAGGTGGCCAGAGTAGGAAGCTAGGAGACAGCATCTTCAACTGAAAACCAAGGGGGGGGGGCAGAGAGAGAGACAGAGAGAAAGGGAGAGAGAGAGAGAGCTGGAAGTGGGACAAGGCTATAAACTCTCAAAGCCCACCCCTTCCCAGTGACACTTCCTGCTCCCAATTTTTTTGGGTGTTAGCTCTTGTGAATGGGATTGTTACCTTGATTTCTTTTTCAGTCTGTTTTACGTTAGTAAGTAAGAAGGCTAGTGATTTTTGTATGCTAATTTTGTATTCTGTCCCTTTTTGGAAAATATCAGCTCTAAGAGTGTTTGGGTGTCTTCTGTATAGAATCATGTTATCTGCAAATACTTTGATTTCTTTTTCTATTTCTATCCCTTTTACTTTCTTCTTTTATCTTATGGCTCTAGCTAAGACTTCAAGTAGTATATTGTATAGGTGTGCTGAGAATAGAGGCCCTTCACTTGTTCCTGATCTTAGTGGAAACACTGAGTTTTTCTCCATTTAACATGATGTTGGCTATTGATTTGTTGTCTCTAGCCTTCATTATGTCAAGGTATGTTCCCTTCATCCCTAGCCTCTCCATGACTTTTATCATGAGAGGATGATGTTGGATTTTGTCAAAGGCCTTTTCTGTATCTTATAAGCTGATCAGCCAGGCATGGTTGTGCACACCTTTAATCCCAGCACTTGGGAGGCAGAAGCAGGAGGATCTCTGTGAGTTCAAGGCCAGCCTGATCTACATAGTGAGTTCTAGGACAGCTGGGGCTACAGGGAGACCCTGTCTCAAAAAGACCAAAAAAAAAAAAAAAAGCATCATATGATTTCTGTCTCTGAGTCTATTTATGTGAGGGATAACAGTTACTGATTTATGTATGTTGAACCATACCTGCATCTCTGGAATGAAGCCAACTTGATCATGATGAATGATCTTTTTGATGTGATGTTGAATTTGGCTTGTGAGTATTTTTTAAACTATTTTATTTATTATTTTTATTTTATGTGTATGCATGTATTGCCTGCATGTAGGTAAGTGTCTTGCAATACCTGCAGAGGACAGAAGAGGCTGTCAGATCCCCTGGAACTGGAGTTTCAGACAGTTGTTAGATGCCATGTGGGTACTGGGATTCAAACCCAGGTCTTCGGCAAGAGCAGTCATTGTTCTTAACTGCTGAGCCGTCTCTCCAGCCCCAACTTTTGAGTATTTTATTGAGGAATTTTGCATCTATTTTTATTGGGGAGCTTGATCTATAATTTTCACGCACGTGTGTGTGTGTGTGTGTGTGTGTGTGTGTGTGTGTGTGTGTGTGTGTCTTCATCTGGTTTAGGTACTGAGGTAATATTAGATTAATAAAAGGTATTTGGAAGCTTGCTTTCATTTCCTATTTGTAAAATAATTTGAGTGGCATTGGTATTAGTTCTTTGACGTTCTGGTAGACTTCCTTAGTGAATCATCTGATCCTTGGCTTTTTTTTCTTTACTGGGAGACTTTTATTACTACTTAATTGTATTGCTGGTTTATAGATCTGTTTATATTATTTCATCTTGCTTTAATTTTGGTATTCCATATTCATTTAGAAATACATCTGTTCCTTTTAAGTTTTCCAATTTAGTGGAGTATATAGGCTTCTAAGGTATGGCCTGATGATCCAAATTTCATTGAAATCTGTTGTAATATTTCCCTGCTTGTCTCTACCTTTATTATTTTGGGTCTTCTCTCACCTTCTTTTGGTTAATTTAGTTAAGAGTTTGTCAATCCTAGAATTAATTTCTCTTTCAAAATTTTTTTTATCTTTTTGAGAAAGGGTCTTCCTGTAGCCCAAGCAGGCCTGAAATTTGCTATGTAGACCAGACTGGCCTTGATCTCACAGAGATCCACCTCCCTCTGCCTCCTGAGTGCTGTGATTAAAGGCATGAACTACCACGTCCAGCTTCTCCTTCAATTTTTTTTAAACTTTAAAAAAAATTTTTATTTATTATTTTTATTTTATATGTATATGTGTATTGCCTGCATGTATGTAAGTGCACCCATGTCATGCAATGCCCGAGGAGCTCAAAAGAGGCTGTCAGATCCCCTGGGACTGGAGTTATGGACACTTGATGGCTGCCATGTGTGTGTTGGGATTCGAATCCGTGTCTTCTGCAAGAACAACCAGTGTTCTTAACCACTAAGCCATCTCTCCAGCCCCATCCTTCAATTTTAATAGATTATTTGCCTGGGTATGATATTCCTGATTGGCAGTTATGATCTTTTAGAACTTGGAATACATTTTTTTCCAGATCATGAAGGCTTTAAATGTTTTGGTTGAATAATCATAGTTATTCTGACGGGCTTTCCTTTATAGGTGATTTGTAGCTCTCAGTACCCTCTTTTAAACAATGTATGATTCACCTTTAATAAATGATTGGTTTCTCTTACCTTCCACTTCTGATACTCTGTTTCCCCATTCTATAAGATGTGGAAGCTGAGGCTGAGGTAGGTTAGGCAGCATGCTTCACTCACAGATCTAGGAAGTAGGGCTGGAGAGCTGGCACAGCTGTTAGAGGCTCAGGCTCACAACCAAGAAGGCAGATCTCGGAAATGGAGTCAGATTTCTCTCCCATACTGGTTTTTTCTTATGCAAAATGTTACTTTTAAAAATGTTTTATTTATTATCTTTATTTTATGTGTATGAGTGTATTACCTGCATGTATGTAAGTGCACCTGTGTCATACAATGCCCGAGGAGGTCAGAAGAAGATGTCAGATTTCCCTGAAACTGGAGTTATAGATGGTTGTTAGCTGCCATGTGGGTTTTGGGAATCAAACCTTGGTCCTCTTCAAGAGAAGCAGTGCTCTAACCACTGACCCATGTCTCCAGCCCCTGAGAAATACTATTTTTAGAAATCTTATCATTGTGTGTGTGTGTGTGTGTGTGTGTGTGTGTGTGTGTGTGTGTGTGTAGGCACACATGTGGAGGTAGGAGGACAACTTAAAGGAATCTGTTCTCTTCTTCCATGCTGGGCTCTGGGGATCAAACTGAGATTGTTTGGCTTGGCAGCAAGTGCAAACCCACCATCCTTGTTACATTCTATTGGTGTTATAAAACACTGACCAAAAACAACTAGGGGGAAGAAAGGGGTTATTTCCTCTTACACTTCCAGAGTGCAGTCCATCTTTTAAGGAAGTCAGGGCAAGAATTCAAGGCAGGAACCTAGCAGTAGGAGCTGAAGTGGAGGTCATGGAGGACCACTGCTCACTGGCTTGCTCCTCTGACCTTTGCCCAGTCTGCTTTCTTATACAACCTAAGACCACCTGCCCAGAGGAAAATGCCCCACAGACGTAGACACAGGTCAGTCCAATGAAAGAAATTCCTCAATTGAGTTTCCCTCTACCTAGGTGTGTCAAGTTGACAACTGCAGCTATCCAGCACACCCACTGAGCCATCTTACAGGAATATTATCAATGCAGGATATTACATGCTGTTGCCCTGGCTGGATCTGAAAATAAAATTGATATAAGATAGATTAAAAGAAGAAAAGTATGCACATTTATGTAACAACTTTTACATGGTACAGGAGACCTCATAAGAAAATAAAGATTCAAAGAAGCAGAGTCAGTTATTTATGTATTGGGTTGGACAGAGCATTAAACTATGAAAAAAATAAGTTATATGGAGAGGCTTTTAAATAATAAAGCCAGGGACAGTGGTGCATATCTGTGCTATAATCTCACACGTTTGAGAGTTGAGGCCAGAGGACTGAGAGTTCAATTCAGTTGGGCTGTGTGTTGAGACCCTGTCTCAGAAAGAGAAAATTACCCTAACAAGGTCCATACCATATTCTTTTGGTCTCAACATCTTATCCTTTAAGGTGGGGATGTTGCCTTTTGTTCTAGTCACCAATGGAGACTGCCTTTCATAAGGGAATTTTATCTTCTGCTTTTAGGAAATGGCAAACTGTATCCCATAAATGTGCACAATTACTATATGTCAGTTAAAACAAAAATATGTTTGTAAAAACAAAGATCACAAAAGTCAAAGTGACCTTTTGCACTTGCGGTTTTCAAATGTCTGTAACTTGGTTGGGATGTCAGAAAAGCATATTTTAGCTCCTTTCCTATACACAACATAAAATTTATCATTTATGCATAATTCAATAGCATTTACTATATTTATCACAATGTTGTACAGCCATAACCACAATCTACTACCAGAACTCTTTCATAATCCTGAACATAAACTCTATAACCATTAAACAATAATTCCTTCTGTCCCTTTCCCTGGTAGCCCCTGCTCTATTTTCTGTCTCTGAATTTGACTAGTCCATGTACCACAAATAGGTGGAATCACAGTATTTGTCTTTTTGTGCCTGACTGATCTTCGCAGGCTGTTTCAAGTTTCATCCGTGTGTGTGTGTGTGTGTGTGTGTGTGTGTGTGCGCGCGCGCGCACATGCATGCGTGTGTACACATGCACGCGTAGAGGAGACTTCTGTAATGGATTAGAAGCCTCACAACTGAAATTTGTTGACAGGAGTCAGGATAATATACAGTAAGTTCCTTCTTATAAGTGACAAGAACTTCACAGGTACGGAAGCTACAGAGACCTACAGCTGTCACTCCTCCCTACACACAGCTCCAAGTGGGGCCCAAGAGAGTCAAAGAAATCTGACAGCATCACCTTTATCGCCTTTCCATTTGGGGCAGTTGTGCCGTAGTTCCTTCTAGTGTTCTTAGAGAACCCTAGCTGTAACCCTAGCTGACCTCGATTTTATAGAGCTCCACCTCCAGAGTGCTGGGAGGCCACCAGGCCCAGCCTAATTTTACTTAATTATGACTTTCATAAATAATCATCGTGTAGCTTTAACAGTGTCTGAAATCTGTGCACCCTGACAGGATCCCAGCTTCCCCTCCCCACTACTTTCCCACTTTATTTTTTTCTTTTCAAAGTCTTTCTAATACTTATCCCTACCCTCACTCACCCTGCTTCCCTCCCACACCTAATTTTGGTAACTAAATCCAAGTGTACAGCATACTATCCTCTGTTTATACCCCAACACTTACTGAAGTCAAGGACCTCTGATATTAATTAGCTAGTATGACATTTGCATAGTGGGAATAGTCACTAGATCTGGTTGCTATGTGTGCTGGATAGCTTTAGTGTCAAGCTGACACACACCTGGGTTGAGGGCGCCTCAACTGGGGAATTGCCTCTATTGAACTGGCCTGTGGCCATGTCTGAAGGGCATCTTCATGATGAGTGATGTGGGAGGGCCCAGCCCACTGTGGGTGGTGCCACCCCTGGGCAGGTGGGCCTGTGTTGCATAAGAAAGCAGGCTGAGCAGGGGCCAGGGGAGCAAGCCAGTAAGCAGAGTTCCTTCATGGCCTGTGCTCCAGCTCCTGCTTCCAGGTTTCTGCCCTGAGTTCCTACCTTGGGCTCCCTGATGAACTGTGACCCAGGAGATGTAAGATAAAATAAACCATTTCCTCCCCAAGTTGGTAGTGGTCTGAGTATTTTGTCATAGCAATTCAGAAACAAATAGGACAGAAATTGGTACCAGAGAGTTGGGTATTGCTGTGACAGACCTGACCCAGTTGTTTTTGGGAGGATTGTGGAAGTGTTCTGAACTTTGGGCCGGAAGAGCCATTGAGTGCTTAGAGGTTGTTGCTGTGGAGCTTGGAACAGTTATGCTGAAAGAGTTGTGAACAATGGAGGCCTGGCTTGTGGAGCTTCAAAGGGAAGCGGAGATTATCAGGGCTGTTCATGTGAGATTTTCGATTGAGAATCTGTGGGTTCTGATCGGCTGGGGCTGAAGAATCAGCTGTGATTAAAGAAGAGACCAGAACCTAAGTAAAACCTTTGCTTTACTGGGACAGTTGATACTGGTTAGCTGGGCCTGAAAAATCAGCTGTAAGTAACAAGAAATCCTCTGGGAAGCATTTCCTCAGGGTCTGCACACAGAAACTGGTTGAGAGGGGACCTGAACCTCCATCTCTAGCTGGAAGCAGGACTTGGTAATGTGTAAGAGTCTCCTGCATGGTTCTGGTGTTGAAAGTGTGAAGGGGTTACACAGAACAGCTGAGGCTTGGCACTCTGAGAGGCCAGGAAATGCCGTAGGTGAAAGTACAGCCTTAGTTGCATTGAAGACCCCAGGATTGAAGGGGTCATGGAGAGAATCTGAGGCTTTGCACCCCAAGATGCAAGAAGATGCCATTGGTGAAGGTGTAGCCTCAGTTTTAGTGGCGACCCCAGCTTTTAGGAGATGCCAGGACCATGGGACGACCACCAAGGACAGCAGTAGGTGTGGAATGGAGCTGACCTGGGTCTGGGAGACAAGCTGTGTGTGCTGTGGATGGCAGAGTCAGAGAGGTGGAGCTGCCAAAACCCTTTGGAGCCCAGAAAATCATGAGTGAATCCTAGATGTCCAGGCTTGAACTACTTTGCTGGATTTTGGTTTTGTTCAGGTGTACCCGATTCTTCCCTTTGAAATAAGATAGTACTTGTTTTGGATTTTACAGAAGCCTACCCACAGTTAAGAAACTTTTAAAAGAAACTATGGACTTTTAAGCATTTGGATTTCTTAAGGACTGTGGGGCTTTTAAGGATGTTCCACTTGAACATTTGCAAATGCTTCAACTGAAAGAATACAGCTGATTAAAAAAAGCAAAAACAGCCGGGCGTGGTGGCACACACCTTTAATCCCAGCACTTGGGAGGCAGAGGCAGGTGGATCTCTGTGCCAGCCTGGTCTACATAGTGAGTTCCAGGACAGCTGGGGCTACAGGGAGACCCTGACTCAAAAAGACCAAAAAAACAAAACAAAAGCCCACACAAGCAACAAAAGAGCACCGTTACGCATAAATCCCAATAATAGGCAAAACAAGAAACCAAGGCACAATAGCTCCTCCAATAATTACTCATCATATATTAATGGCAGCCAGTGAAAGTAAGTTAGGTAAAAATCCCAGATACAGAACTTAAAACTGATCGTGCTGGACAGCTTCAGTTGTTAACTTGACACACCAAGGAAGAAGGAACCTCAGTTGGGGAATTTCCTCTCCTGGCCCTTGGGCCTGTCTGTGAGGCATTTTCTTGGTGAAGGATGTGAGTGAGCCCAGCCCAATGTGAGTGGTGCCAACCATACGCAGGTAGCCCTGGATTGTATAAGAAGGCAGACTGTGCAAAGGCCAGGGGAGCAAGCCCATAAGCAGCGTTCCTCTGTTGTCTGTGCTTCAGTTCCTGCCTTCAGGTTCCTGCCCCGATTTCCTGCCCTGGTTTCCCTCAAGGATGAACTGTGATTAGCCATGGACGTCAAGTAAACCCTTTCCTCCCCAAGTTGATTCGGGGCAGAGTGTTTTTATCACAACAATAGAAAGCTAACTAAAACAATGATTATAAATAAATTCAAAGAAATCAAATAATCTCCTAATCAAGAGCACACACAAATAAGAACTAGGAGCCAACACAATGTCTCAGAGGGTTAAGGTGTTTGCCTCCAAACATGATGACCTGACTCCAATCGCTGAAAACTCATAAGGTGGAAGGAGAGAACCAGCTACTGAAAGTTGTCCTCTCTTTGCTTCATGTGCACTGTGGCATGTACACGCCCACCCTAAAAACAAATAAAAATGTAATAAAAGTGAAAACAGAGTAATGAAATGAAGAAGAAAAGGTAATGGAAGATGTGAAAGAGGACTCCAGTAAGAGAAGAAAACCAATCTGAGATATGGGAAGGAAAAATCATGGCAAATAAAAAGCTCTACAGAAAGTCTCCCCAGTAGAATAGATGGAGAACAGGACAGACTCTCTGAGCTTGAAGACAAGATGAAGGAATTGGAATAATCCAGCAAAGGAAAAATAATAAGAAGGGATTCCAAGATCTGTGTGACAGTATGAAAATACTCAATTTATGGGCACAGGGGGAAAATTATTACTGTATTCTAAAGTCACATTTTTAAAAGAATCATAACAAATTTCCTAGAGTTAGGGAAAGAGATGCCAATCCAGATATGAGACATTTAGGCAACCAAACAGACAAGATCAGAAAGAAACCCCCAACATATAGTTAAGACACTAACTATACAAAGTATATTGAACACAGCGAAAAAGAAAGACCAAATCACAATAAAAGCTTGCCCATCAGAACAACAGTAGACTTACCGACTGAAACTTTAAAAGGCAGTAGGGCCTGGAAGGGTGTGTTTAGTTCTGAAAGAAAGCTGACAATCTAGAGTACTATACCCAGCAAAGCTATCTTGTCATAGTGGAAGGAAGAACAAACACTCCCCGTGGGAATAAATAAGTAAAGGAATTTATGACCACAAAGCCAGCTTTATAGAAGATACTTGAAAGGACCTTTGAGCTGAAGAAAAAAATACATCCATCTATGAGGCCACAGAAAAGAACAAATGACCCTAGAATTATAGTTAAGAAAGGAAGAGGAAAAAACCCAAATACTGCAAAATCAACAAAATGACAGCAATCAATGTACACTTTTCAATAGTAACTCTATTAATGGTCTCAATTCCCCAAAGAAAAGGTAGAGATTAGGCCGGGTGTGGTGGCACAGCCTTTAAACCCAGCATTTGGGGAGGCAGAGACAGGCAGATCTCTGTGAGATCAAGGCCAGCCTAGTCTACATAGTGAGTTCCAGGCCAGCTGGGGCTTCAGGGAGACCCTGTCTCAAAAAGAGCAAAAACAAAACAAACAAACAAAACCCTCCAAAACAATAACAACAAAACATTAGCTTAAAGTGAAAGGATAGAAAAAAGTATTAGTTCTGATACCTGAAAAAATAGACTTCACACTAACACTACTAAAAAAAAGATGAAGATCACTTCACACTGATTAAGGGAACAATCCATCCAGAGGACATCAAGATTCTAACATATATTCCCCAACCACAGCCATCCTCAATTTCATAAATACCACTAGATACATATTCATAGACTAATCCCAGCACAGCAGAAGTGGGCAACTTCAGTACCGTATTCTCACCAATTGACAGGTCATTCCAACAGAAAATATATGGAGAAATGTTGGAATTAAATGACATCAGAGATCAAATGAACTTAACAGACATGGTTTATAAACCTTTGTTTCTAACTGATCACAATAGAGTAAGACAGTGGCTTAGAGCACTTGGTGCTGTTAGAGAGGACTGGTTTCAGTTCCCAGCACCCACAGGGCTGCTCACAGTCATTTACAGCTCCAGTTCCAGGGGACCTGATGCCCATTCTGACCTCTACAGGAGCAGCCATATGGTGCAGATGAATACATGCAGGTGTAAGAGTACACCCTCTTGACCATAGCTACACCATGTTAAAGTTTAGGCTGACTGGTTTCTGAAATTATCAGGCACATGGCCCAGGGTATGGAAATGCCAGCTGGCCCCTGGTTGTCTTGGGAACAGGTCAGAGTATCCTAGAGTGCTCCTGCTAACTGCTGATTTATGGCTTCTGTAGGTTATGCTTGGCTTGCTTCTGCAAAATAGTAATTGTTGCTAACAGACCCGTTTCTGGTTGGAAGACTTAGGGAAAATTTATTTCTAGGATACAATTGCTATAAACAACCCCCTCCCCCAGAGGGAACTTTGTGACCAGAAAAGGCAAGATAAATCATGATTGATAATATCTGTTCATGAATGAGGAGGAAGGCATGCAGATGTACTATGGTTCGGGTGGGGGATTTGGATGAAAAATTGTATTTTCTTATGTATTTCTTTGATAATGTTTGCTCAAGCTTAATGCTCAGTGATTAGCTTCTGTATTCTGCTTGCTTGCCTAGCAACATTATCAATATTAAAAAAGCCAGAGTGCTTAGGCTCAGTGCTACCCTCGAACCCTTTAGGAAAGAGTGTAGCCTGGCTGTAATAAATCTACCTTTCCTTCTCTAGACTCACCTGTCTGTCTGTCTGTTTGGGGCATTTGCGGATCACAGACTACAACACAGGCAAAACATAACAAATGCTGGAAAGTGGAGCATGTGTTCTGTTGGTAGGAGTGCAAACTGGTGCAGTCACTATGCAAATCAGGTTGGGGTTCCTCGAAAAGCCCAAACTAGAAGTCCCACACGACCCAGCTACTTATACGCCACACCTGGGCATAAAACCAAAGTACTCCATATCCCACTACAGAGGTACTTGAACATCCATGTTCATTGCTACTTGATTCACTATAGCTAAGAAAGGGAATTGAAGAATGGATAATGAAAATTTAGGACATACACACAACGGAATCATATACACAATGGAACTTCAGCTGTAAAAATGAAATTATGAAATTCATAGGAAAATGGAGGGAACTGGAAAATATTATTCTTTAAGTGAGGTGACCCAAGTCCACAAGACAAACACCACATGTTCTCTAGCATGTGCAGATCCTAGCTTCAAATCCTTACATTTTTGTGTTTAATTTAGCGTGTCTGCCACAGTCAGGAAACCAGAAAGAGGCCATGAGAGGGAGGAAAAGAACAGAAGAGGAGAGCAGAACATAGGTGATAAGAAAGTAGAGGGAGAGCGGTGCTGAGGAAAAGGTTCAAGCAGGAACGGACGAGGAGACTTGCTGCTCTTGCAGGGGACCCAGGTTCAATTCCTGGCACCCACATTGGGCAATTCCGACCACTCCTAACTCCAGCTCCAGGGGATCTGTTGCCCGCTTTTGGCACTACACTCTTGTGCACAAACCCATATATGACACACAGAAATTATAAATAAATCTTCAGCCAGGCGTGGTGTTCCACGCCTTTAATCCCAGAAGTCAGGGGGCAGAGGCAGGCGCATCTCTGTGAGTTCAAGGTCAGCCTGGTCTACATAGCAAGTTCCAGACCAGCTGGGGCTACAGGAAGACCCCGTCTCAAAAAGACAAAAAAAATTTTTTTTAAACAAGGAAAAAGCGGGGCTGGAGAGATGGCTCAGTAGTTAAGAGCACTGACTGCTCTTGCAGAGGACCCGGGTTCGATTCCCAGCACCCACATGGCAGCTATGAACCGTCCTTAACTCCAATTCCAGGGGAATCCAAAGCCCTCTTCTGACCTCCGTGGCACTGCACGACACCAGTGCACTCACATGCATTCAGGCAATACACTCATACACATAAAATAAAAATAATAAATAAAAAAAATAAGGAAAAAACAAAAGGAGTTTGAATGAAGGTACCTTCCAAGAGTGAATAATGCCCCCAGAAGCCATAGATTATTAATGAAAACCCTAGTTGCCAGGCATGGTATACATCCGTATGGATTGTTGATCAGTGAGGTCCTAGAAGCCCATAAAGCAATATAGGCCACCATCATTAACGTGCCCACCAGAACTAGTTGGTTAGATCCTATTAGTAGAAGACACTGCACAGGTTGGCTGCAGGAGGGAAAAAAAAAATCAATCTGGAACTGACTGGGAAACTTCCTCCCTACTGGCTAGTTTTCATATCGTTAAAGGTGTTATGCAGGTCACTGGGGGGAGAAAAGACATCAGTGGTCTTACCTGTCACTGGAGCTTGCATGGTACAATACTGACCTGCCAGGCAAGATGTGCCCACTGGTGCAATAGTGGCAGGACTCATGAAGTAACTATTTCTGATCAGATTTTAAATGCACTCCAAGGAGAAAATTTATGCCTGGTATTGTAAACCTGGTCAAAAGCCTATGACTGGGGCAAGGAACCTACCACTGTTGTTTTGTTAAGTAGACATGTTGTCAGATTGCCTTCTAAATATTTATATTTATACTCATAGATGGATGCTGCTCTCAGCCTTGGTCAGAGAAGCTCTTTTTTTTTTTTTTCAGCAGGCAGCATTTAATGTAGAGACTCGTAATTGGTCAAAGTATATGGAAAAAGTGACTGTTGAGTGCTCAGCCCCAAATGGAGAATCTCTATCATCTCCCCTTCCCAAAGCCCAGGCAATATTGTGGAAGAGGGGGTGGAAAGAATGGCGGAGAGGAGTGCGGTGGGAAATCGCTGGACGTGGCATGGTTGTAGAACCCATGGACTCACATCAGCTGTGGTCACCTACACAAGACCGGCCAAAGATCAAGCCCACTAACATTTCAGCAGGGATAGGGGAGGGCTCAGAAGGCCTCACATCTCCTTGAACTACTGGGCACTTAGGGCTGCTGGGAGAGGAGTATTTTTCTTCTGTTGCCACTGGTAAGTTGATTTGTGAAGAAGGGGTCCAGAGGGATTTGGAAGGGATGGGAGAGAGTAATGGAGGATCAACATGCTCGAAATACTTTATATACATATACGAAATTGTCTAAGAACAAATAAAAATGTTTATTTCAAAAAGTAGTTATGAGGGTGGAGAGTTGGCTCAACAGTTAAGAACACTGGCTGCTCTTGCACAGGAACCAGGTTCGGTTCCCAGCACCCACATGGTGGCCAATAACTGTCTCTTGTAATTCCAGTTCCAGGGGATCCAACACCCTCTTCTGGCCTCTTCTGTGGGCAGGGCATGCATGTGGTACAGTTATATACATGCAGGCAAAACACTTAAATAAAACAGAGGATATATTATATATGCATAATTGACTCAACACGTTTTTTAAATTTTTATTATCATTTATTTATTTAATGTGTATGCATGCATTGCCTGCAGTGATGTAAGTGGAGCCATGTCATGCAGTGCTCATGGAGGTTAGACAAGGGTTTCAGATCCCTTGGAATTGGAGTTACAGACAGTTGTTAGCCTCCTTGAAGGTGCTGGGATTCAAACCTGGGTCTTCTTCAAGAACAGCCAGTGCTCTTAATCACTTAGCTACCTTGCCAGCCCCTGGGATTTTTACAATACATGTGAACACCTGTAGAAAAATGAAGACTAGGGGCTGGAGAGATGGCTCAGTGGTTAAGAGCACTAGTTGCTCTTTCAGAGAACCTGGATTTGATTCCCAGCACCCACATGGTGGCAAACAACCATCCTAACTCCAGTTCCAGGGGATCCAATACCCTCTTCTGACCTCCATGGGCATTCCAGGACATAGGTGCACTTACTTATGCAGGTATTGCCCAAAAAAAAAAAAAAAGAAAAATGAGCTCAGAACTAGACTACACCGCCTCCTCAGCCCTGTGGGACAGCACACTCCACTGTCACCCACCCACTCAGAACTAAACAGACATACCCTAACCTTCCCAAACCTACCTAGACTGACCAAAGAGCTTTACTTTCAGATTTATTCATAGATACACTACTTAGAACTCGGTACTTAATATAATAGGCCTTTACTGGATGAGGGGACTGTCTTTAAAAAGCGAGTATAGGGGGCTGGAGAGATAGCTCAGCGGTTAAGAACACTTGCTGGTCCTGCAGAGGACCTGAGCTCAATTCCCAGCACTCACATGGCAGCTAAACAACCATCCTAACTCCAGTTCCAGGGGATTCAATGCCCTCTTCTGACCTCCACAGGCATTACATGACACAGATGCACTTACATACATGCAAGCAATAAAATAAAAATAATAAAATATTAAAAAAAGAAAAATGAAGACAAACAAGTGGCAGAAATCTAGTGGATTATATGTTAGACTGAACAAAGAGAGGCAAGTGTATGAAAGTAAAATAAATGGAAAGACTCAAGGAAATAAAAGCTACTTTAACAAGGTCTTCGTAGAACACTCCCTGGCTCTGCAGATAAGAATGCTCTTCCCCCTCTGTTGTGGTGTTCAGAGGGTGTCCTTCACATGGGAACTTAATCTCCTGCTTGCTCAAAGAAAACAAATCAGAATGCCCTTTCTTGTCTCTGTTGCTTTCCCAGGACGTTTACATTCAAACAATCCTAATGTCAGAATAGAATATTTTGGAGTGTCATATTCTACCACCCTTCATACACATAAAATTTATACTTTATTTTAATCATGTACATTCAAGCATGTGTAATAATCTCTATCTCCATTTCCAGAGCATTTTCTTCTTCCCACACTGAAACTATTTTTCAAAGATTTATTAATTTTTATTTATGTGTATGAGTGTTTTGCCTGCATGTATGTAAATGTACCACATGTTCAGTTGCCCACAGAGGCCAGAAGGGGGTGTCAGAACCCCTGGACCTGATTGTTAGTTGCCACATGGGTACTGAGAACTGCACTCAGGTACTCTTCAGCATCACTCTTCATCACTGACATCTCTCTAGCCCTTCTCTGTCTTTTAAATGAGAACTCTCCATTCTCTATCCCGTCAGTCCTTGGCAACCGCCACTCTAATTTATGTCACTCTATTAATTATTTTTCCTGTTGCTGTGATTAAAAAATAAAACCCTTAAAAGTAAAAGGAGGGCTGGGTGTGGTAGCACACACCTTTAATCTCAGCACTCAGGAGGCAGAGGCCAGCTGGGGCTACAAACAAAACAAAACGGAAAATAAAGCAAAAGGGGAAAAGGGTTGATTTTGGTTCACAGCTCAAAGGGACAGTCCATATGATAGGGAAGTCCTGGTGGCAGGAGCATGGGGCAGCTGGTCATATTGCATCCACAGTCAGGAAGCAGAAAGAGATGAACACTGATACCCAGCTAGTTTTCTCCTTTTTACGTAGTGTAGAGCCCAGGCCCACTTTTGGCGTGGGTCTTCCCACCTCAATTATCCTGATCAAGACAGTCTCTCATAGGTCTATCTAGAGGTTAAAAGAATCTAGATAATCCCTCACAGGTGTTCCCAGAGTCTTGTCTCTCAGGTGAGGCTAGATCCTGTCAAGTTGACTACCACAATTAACCATCACAAGTCTACTGCTTCTTGTCACCCAAACACATCACTTTTAAGTCATAACATTTTACCTTTCAGCCCTATAGGCTCAGGGCCATTTTATAATGTAAAAATACATTCAGTCCAACTTCAAAACTCCCCATAGTCTTTAAAAATTCCAGTACTGTTTAAAGTTCAAAGTCCAAGTCTCATATGAGACACCAAGCAGTCTCTTAACTGTGAGCTCCTATAAAACCAAAACCAAGTTACATGATTCTAACATACCAACACAAACATGCCCATTCCCAAATGGAAGAATGGCGGTATAGCAGGGAATTACTGGGTCAACACAAGACTGAAACTTGGCAGGGCAAACACCAAATACTGCAGTTCCATAGCTGGCATTTGGGTTCCATGGTAGATTTTTTTGAGCTCCAAAAGGTTTGGGTAGCCTCACCAATTCAGCTCTGCCACCTCAACACACACAGCCTCTCACTTAGGCCAGCACCACTCCAAGCCTCAGCTTTACTTGGTAAATGTACTGTGGTCCTGGAATCTCCAACACCCTGCAGTCTTCACTGCAACTTTGATTTCACCTTCATAGCTTCATGCAGTGGCCTCTCAGGGTCTCCTTCCAGATATTCTGACCTTGCCATACATTGTCTCACTTCAGCTGCTCTCTGAAGCCGTGAGGCAAAGGTCCATGACCCCCTTAATCACGAACCTTCTTTTTTTTTTTTTTTTTTTTTGAGGAATCAACATGTTGAAGAAAAACTTTAATTGCCATTGCATAAAAAACCTGTATGAAGTAAAAATTTGATTTTATTAACATTAGTAGAGAATACATTCTAGAAAGTGGAGGTAACTGGACATAAAATTCTGGCAGCAATTTAATAGAACAGTCCCAGATGGTTAGCTGAGGCCAACATCTAATGAGGACAAAATCTTTGTTTGTGGGGAATTTTGGATGATACTTGCAGAAATATTATACTGTGCATAAACCAAATTGAACTGTTTTCACAAGAGTTATAAAGTTTCATGTAGGAAAAGTTTTTTCTACATGCACTTCAATTTCACAGCAAGAGTGGAAAAGAATAAACATAGAAGAGAGCATTCATGCAAGATATCTAACTCCTTGATATAATAGTGCATACATTTCAAAATGATTACACTATCATTACACCTAGGGGGTTCTACAACTACAAGGTGGTGGTCATGGAAAGCATGGCCCCCAGTATCAACATCTAGAAAGCAGCCACCACCACCACCTTCTATGAGTCTTCTCTTTTTGTGTTTTTTTCTTCTTCATTTTTCTTAATCAACTCTGCTGTTGTTGCTGCTTCTTAGCAAAACTGGTAAAAACAAAATTATAATCATTGAACATAGCGCTCTGGCAATCAAGATGTTTAAAACCTTCAGTGTTCTGGGGTGAAAAAAGCACTGTGTGATGCTTAGAGCTCTGATTAACAAGGTGGTCACAAATTTTCCTGGCTTGAAGACTTCCACAACTTTCCTGATCAGGTCATCATAGGAGGTCTGACTTAGGTTTGTTTCAAAGCTAACATAAGAAAATTCTGGTTCTGGAGTGATGTGAATAGTCCAGTAAGTTCCATCCAATTTCATTCCATTCATCAAGTAGCCACAAGGATTGAACAGTGTGGCATCAATGACAGAACCTGGTCTCAGGTCACAAATTCCACTGTCGCCAGTGACATCCTTTGCAGTAACACCATCTTTCATGTAGAACTGGTCCATAACTGCTGGGTCAAGCTCACATCAGAATTTCCAGGGTTTGATCTGGCTGATGATTCCTCGGCTCTCTGGGGAATCCAAAGTATACAAGTACCAACAGTCAAAATTCATACATCCCATACAATATGCTGCTCCATTTGGGAAAACTGCATTAAGAAACTCTATTTCTTCCTGGAAATTCTGGTGCGGGTACCCTTGGTGAGAAATCTTCATGAAATTCTTAAGAGAATAAAAGAAGATTTGAATTGAGTCAAACCCACTGTAATCCCTAGCAAGCTTCAACAGGGGAACCAGTGCTTTCAGTAAGAGGGTGGTACCACATGTCTTCACATTGAAACGTCTCCTGGAGACAAACATGCTACACTCACTGAGTACATAAGCTTCCTGCTTGTCAGTTTTTGTCACACTTATTATTGAACATTGCACATTCTTCAAAAGGACATCCCACTCAGATCTCGGGATGGTGCAAAGATCCCCAGATCCCTGGCTTACAACAGCCTGCTGCCTGGAGAACCAAACCTCCAGCAGCTTCTCCGTCCCTTCGAAAACTTGTGCAGCTTCCAGCACCGTGAGACTAGCGAACAACCAACAACCACAGAAAAGCAACTAAATCTCTTCTCCCTCCGCTCCCACCTCCGCTGAGGATTGTTCCAGCTGTGTTACTACAGCTCAGGTTCCTTTTTTTTTTTTGCTATAATTTTATATTAACTTAAAAAAAAAAGGACTAATAAAATTTTCCCGGCTATTTTTGTGAGTGAAAGTTGAACGTGAGTCTGTTGGAAATAGAGGCAGATACAGTTCAGTCTCTTGTAGTCCTCTGCTTTCTTGGTAGAGAGATTTGAGAGAGCGCTAGCTAATGCCATTGACCATACTGCATAAGCCAATCACAAATCTTTTTATGCCTACAAAGCCTTTACCATCTGGACAATGCTGCCAAGTTCTGCCACCAGCTTGAGATGTAGCTTGACCCCCTTGATCATAGCTTTATCTTCTATGTGCTGAACCTGGGGAAACATTTTCCTAGACAGTTGCTTTCAAGAAGCAGGGAGTCCCTTCGGCTGCATTCTCATTTCAGACACCTTCCTTTCAAGTAAGTTTGCATTTTCACAAATTGGAGCCTTTGAAGGGTGTGTCTTGCTCTTAGAACACATTTTCCAGTGCAGAGTAGGAGGCTTCTTTTTCTGACAATTATAGCCTCTTTCTTAGCACACACCTTGGCTACAAAATTCAACTTGCTCAGGGTTTTTCCTCCTTAACAAACTGCATTTTTTTTGTCTTTCTGCCCAACATTTTATTCTTTTTCACTGTAAACAGTAGTCATGTCACAGACTGAATGCTTTCCTCTGTTGAAATTTCTTGTCAAACAAATTTTCTTTAAATTCAACTTCACACAAGCTCACAGGACATGGACAGAATGGAGCAACATTCTTGGCCAAAATATCACAGAGTCTCTAGCTCAGTCCTTATAGAGTCCTTGTTCTCTCTAACCTTCTGAGCCCTGCCTTCACTATCTGCATTTCTCTCTGCTGTCCTGTCTTCCAAGCTCCAAACAGAATAACCCATTAAGCCCTGTTCCCAGCAAGAGCTTTTCTAGCCCAGAGTACCAAACTCTTCCAACCACAAAACAGTTTGAAAATCCCAAGAACCACATGGTCAGGGTTATCAGAGCAGCAGCCCCATGCTCTGTACTAACTTTCTTAGTTACTGTGGTGGATAGCTTTAATGTCAACTTGAGACACCTGGGTTGAGGGAGCCTCAATTGGGGTATTGTGAGGCATCTTCTTGATTGTTCTGTGATGTGGGAGGATCCAGCCCACTGTGGGTGGTGCCACCCCTGGGCAGTTGGGCCTGTGTTGCATAAGAAAGCAGGCTGAGCAGGGGCCAGGGGAGCAAGCCAGTAAGCAGCATTCCTCCATGGCCTGTGCTCCAGCTCCGGCCTCCAGGTTCCTACCCTGAGTTCCTGCCTTGGGCTCCCTGATGAACTGTGACCTGGGAGATGTAAGACAAATAAACCCTTTCCTCCCCAGGTTGGTATTGATCAGAGTGTTTTGTAACAGCAATGGAGAAACAAACTAGGACAGTTATTTTCCCTGTTACTGGGATAAAATACTTCAACAAAAGCAACTTAAGGAAGAAAGGAACAGTAGTCTATCATGGTGGGCAAGTTCTGGTGGTAGGAGCTTGAGGCAGCTGCTCACATTGCACAGTAAGGAAAGCTTCCCTTTCCCTTTTCTCTTTCTTCTTTCTTCTTTCTTTTCTTTCTTCCTATAGCCTCAGCTGGCCTGGAACTTGAAATGTAGACCAGGCTAGCCTGGAACTCACAGAGATCTATCTGCCTTTTCCTCGAGACTGCTGGGATTAAAGGCATGCACCACCACACCCGGCCTTTCTTTTTTTAAAAATACTTTTTATTGGGTCTCCAGAGATGGCTCAGTGGTTAAGAGCACTGGCTGCTCTTGCAGAGGACATGGGTTCGATTCCCAGCACCCAGATAGCAGCTAACAACTGTCTGTAACTCAAGGGGATCCAAAGCCTTCTTCTGACCTCCTTGGGCACTGCACAACATGGGTGCACTTACACACATGCAGTAAATACACTCATACACATAAATAATAAAAATATCAAAGTTAAATATTTATTATTTTAAAATTTTATGTGTGAGTGTATTGCTTGCTTGTATGTAAGTGCATCCGTGTCGTGCATTGCCCGAGGAGGTCAGAAGAAGGTGTCAGATCCCCTGGAACTGGAGTTAAAGACAGTTGTTAGCTGCCATGTGGGTGTTGGGAATCGAACCTTGGTCCTCTGCAAGAGCAGCCAGTGCTCTCAACCACTGAGCCATCTCTCCAGCCCCCTTCTTTTTTTTTTGAGGCTCATACTGTAGCGCACCTTGCCTATAATTCATTAGTACCTTGAATTTGTGACAGTCCCCTTGCCTCAGCATCCTGAGTGCTGGGTTTACAGGTGAAACATCATTTACATCTTGGAAAAGCTTTTCTAGAACGACCTATTCTTCACTTTCAGCACCCTGTATCACGTTGTTGGTCTGCTTGGATCTTTCCTTACAGAACTTTCTTTTCTGTAAGATTTTTCTGTCTAATTCCTAGGGTGCTAAATATTTGTTGAATTAATGTTATATTTTTTTGAGACAGGGTCTCCTTGTAGCCTCAGCTAACCCAGAACTCACTATGTAGACTAGGCTGGCTTCTGTCTCACAGAGATTCACCTGCCTCTGCCTCCTGAGTACTAGGATTAAAGGTGTGCACCACCACACCTGGAACTATAATGTTAATTCTGAGAATTTTTTAATGTATATGAGTGTTTTCCCTGAATGTATATATGTGCACTGTGTGTATGCAATGCCCATGGAGGCCAGAAGAGAGTTCAGATCCCCTGCAACTGAAGTTATGGACAGTTGTTAGCCACCATGTGGGTGCTGAGAACCAAGCCTGAATCCTCTGCAAGGGGCATTGTGGTGGTTTGATGAGCGTGTCCCCTATAGGCTCCAAGTATTTGAGAGTTTTGTCCCCAGTTGTTACTGCTGTTTGGGGAGGTCTTATAAGGTGTGGCCATGCTGGAGGAAGCATGTCATTAAGCCCTGCCAGATCTCCAGTTGCTCCTTCTTGCTTCCTGTGCCTGCTTGAAGCTTAGTGTCCACTCCTCCTCCAGCCACCTCTGTTGCCATGCCTCCCCACCATGATGGACTCTTGCCCCTTTGGAACCCTAAACTAAATAAACTCTTCCTTTTATAAGTTCTCTTGGCCATGGTGTTTCTGTCATAGCAACAGAAAAGTAACTAATACAGGCAGTCAGTGTTCTTAACTGCTGAGCCATCTCTCCAGTTCCATTTTTTAAAAAAGTATTTTATTATTTTTATTTTATATGTATGCATGTATTGCCTGCATGTAGGTAAGTGCACCCATGTCATGCAGTGCCCGAGGAAGACAGAAGAGGCTGTCGGATCCCCTGGAACAGGAGTTAGTTGCCATGTGGGTTCTGGGATTTGAACGCCGGTCTTCTGGAAGAACAGTCAGTGTTCTTAACTGCTGAGCCATCTCTCCAGCCCTCTGGCTCCATTTTTAAAAACTTTTTATCTTGAGCCAGGCATGGTGGTGCATGCCTTTAATCCCAGCACTCAGGAGGCAGAGGCAGGTGGATCTCTGTGAGTTCAAGGACAACTGGTCTACATAGTGAGTTCCAGGATAGCTGGGGCTACAGAGAGACCCTGTCTCAAAAAGAATTATGGATGGTTGTTAGCTGCCATGTGGGTGCTGGGAACTGAACTCAGGTCCTCTGCAAGAGCAGCCAGTACTCTTAACCACTGAGCCATCTGTCCAGCCCCACAAAGTGACCTGGTTTTGCTTTTTTGAGACAGGATCTCTTTGTAGCCCCAGCTGGCCTGGAACTCACTATGTAGACTAGGCTGGCTTTGATCTCAAAGAGCTCCATCTGCCTCTGCTTCCTTAGTGCTGATATTAAAGGTATGTACTATGACGCCTGGCTTAAGAAGGTCCTTTACATGGACCCTCAATCTCCTTGTTCAAAGGAGCACTGACCAGTCAGTCTTCTACACTGGTCTTTTTCTCTCCCATTATTCCTTCCTCTCTGAGTTTTCTTTGAGATTTTTGTTTGCTTGATTTTATGTTTTGTTTTGTCTTGTATGTTTTGTCTCTGCCTCCGGAATAGTGGGATTAAAGGCATGCACCAACTGGCTTGGCTCTGAGGCTTGTTTCATTTTGGTTTTTTTGAGAAAGCATCTCCCAGGAGCCCCAGTTGGCCTGGAACTCAGTATGTAGACCAGGCTAGCCTTGAACTCACAGAGATCCTGCCTCTGCCTCCCGAGTGCTGGGATCAAAGGTATGTGCTACCATGCTGGTGGTGGTTTTTTAGGGACGAGAACCTTAAGACCGGGATGGTAAACAAGTAAAAATATTTGAAAGTGAATGTTCAATCTGTTCTTTTCCAAGTTAACAATATACAAAAGACTGGCTTCTCTGCAACCCAAGAACCGTCAACCCATCCTGCCAGCTTGGTGTTTCAAATGTTAAGAAGGAATGCTTTAAATATTAACAGATCCCTTTGGTCTTATCCAATGCCCACTCCTGTAGCCTGTACTAGAGCTTAGAAATACTAAGTCTTGCAGTTACAAGTGGCCGGAGTTAGTTGTAGGCACTAAGCCAAATTTGAAAATCTGCTGAGTTTCTTCTCAGAAAACTTTCACTTGCCTGAAAAATATTTTTTCCTCAGTCTGCCTTGAATAAGGGCACAAATGGTAAAACAGCTGCAGCTATCTTGCAACCACCAGAGAAATGTCAAGAGAATCACATAAATACACGCCCTGCTGTTTGTCAGCTGTTGTGTCATTAAAGGTCCTGCCTACCTGCATTAGTTGTGTGGCCCAGTGCACCCTTAAGTGTTTTGGCTGTGGTAATGGAATCCTGTTTTATTGTCCTAAGTACATTTTTAACTGCAGACACTAAGAATGACACCTTTTCAGTCACTCTTTTCCTCCTCACGTTTTAAAAATTTATTGACAATTTCATACATGAGTATATTTTTATCACATCCAATCCCCACTCCCTCTCCTCTAACGCCCCACAGAGTCCTTCACATTTTCCCCTTCCAACTTCATGTACTTGTCTAAGCCCACTGAGTCTGGAGTGCTGTCAGTTCTCATGTGGGTATAGGGCCCTCCACCACAGGACAGGCTGCATCCCAAACAAACTCCCCTCCCCCATCATCCTCAGAATTATGTATTCCTTCTAGTTAGTAATATTACCGTCTTATCACCCAAAATGGGCAGCTTAGTTGCCTTTGGCTATCTTCCTAAACTCTTGGTAACCGAGACTCAGTGCAGTTAGTTTTCAAGCTCATCTGCTCATCATTCTCACTGCCTTTAGTTTGGACTCTTTCCAACTACTGCCTGGACTATTGTAGCAGCCTCCTGTCTAGTCTCGTTGCTTCCAGCCCAGTACCTTTGGTGCCACATGACCATGATAGGGATTTGTTCTTGTTACCAGGTCCCACATCCAGCCTGGCATACAGTAGATGCTTGGGTGTTCAATGATTTTCTAAAAAATTACTGGCTGGGCTGTGGTGGCACACCTCTTTCATCCTAGTACCTGGGAGGCAAGTCTCTGTGAAATGGAGGCCAGCCTGGTCTGCATAGTCAATTTTAGGATGTGGCTGTGGCTACAGGGAGACCCTGATTCAAAAAACAAAAACTTACTGCGTTTCAGCTAGCATGGTAGCACATACCCGAAAACCTGCATTAAAAAACAGAGGCAGGAAGATTCCTGGGAGCTCGAGGCCAGTCTCAGGTACAAGGCAAGATCCCGTCTCACAAAACTGCTGGGTGTCGGACCCGGTACATTTGAAGTTTTTATCACCCTCAGTCCCAACGACTAAATCTTTTATATGTCTTCTTTATTGTTTATCAAATTACTCAAACATTTAGTCAGAAAAGACACAGCAATAGCATACTGGGAACCGGAAGGTTTAATGGCATTTAATCTACTGTGAAACAACGTTAGGGGGCGTCTCACTTAACACATTTTGAAGCACATTCAGTTGGTCTAGCCTAATCTAGAAGAGGCCCCTTTTCAGTGAGGCACTCGCTCCCCTTCTCTTTCCCCCTTCACTGTTCAGGATTGATTGAACGGTGGGCCTCATTCGCCTGGGCAGCTCTACCATTGGGCTATGGCCCCAGCGTGCACGCTTTGACCTTTGTTGTACGTTGTATTGGCCTCAACCTCACTTTTAAGCCCAGGGGGGGCGCCTTGAACGCCTCATCGCCGGCCTCCAGCCTCAGGAGAGCGCAGGGATTAGAGGAGTTTGCCACCTCGCCTCGCTAATGTCTTTGTCTGGTCATCCCTGTTCTCCAGATTGTGCTGGTTCAAAAGCGGAAGTTAGGGAAATGGACGGTCTGTGTGGGCAGCCGTGAACGCTTTTGCAACCCATGACAAATATCCCCAAGCAAATGCCAAAGTAAATCCATAGCGTTTTGCTTGCAAACCAGCTACAGCAAATTACAAACCGCAAGACTACGGGCACCTGCCACTCCAAGGCCCTTGGTCAAAGGAGGCCGCTGCACTGCGGGCTGCAGCACTCTTCGCCCGGGGTCCCCAACTCCACCTCCGGGCCCCCACTGCCGGACTCAGCAGTCTTCAGGGGTCACTTGGGAGGGCTAGCCTGCTGCATCCCCAATGGACACTTGGAGGGCTAGCCGGGGACTGCGCTGAGCCCTCCGCCCGGAGGTATGAAGTTGCACTACCGACAGACGGCGGCTGGTCCCCGGCTCCGCGCACGCGCCCTCGCGGAGCCGCCTCCGCCCTTCCTGCTCGCCCGGTCCCTCTCCGCGCTTGCGCCGCTCCGATTGTTTTGGCTTTCCGGAGGGATCCGGCCAAGGAAAGGGCGGGGTTAGCCAGATGAGGACGGCCGCGGGCACCCGGGAGACTCAGAGTGGCGGTGCGGGCCGGGCTGGACCCTGAGCACGGTCGGAGCAGCCGGAGCTGGACCCTGAGCGCGGTCCGAGTAGCCGGAGGTAGACCCTGAGCCGGGTGGAATAGCCGGAGCTGGACTCTGAATACCGCCGGAGCAGCCCGAGCTGCACTCTGAAGAGGGCATTGGCTCCGCGTCGGAACTTCCCGGGGAGGTGCGAGGAAGCGGAAGAGGCGGAAGCCCGCCAGGCCGGGTCCCGCAGGGCCACGCCCCCGCCTCGCCCGGACGGCCGCGCTGGAGCCCCGGGACGGAGCTGTGGTGAGCCCGGGCGCAGTGAGTGGGGGCGGGCGTGGGGTCGGACCGGGACGGCGGGAAAGCCGGACGGCTGAGCGACGGCGTCTTTCAAACCTGGCACTTCCGCCCCGCGCGGGAGCGCGGCCTCCGGCTCCGACTTGGGCGTTTCCGGCGGCGCGGCCTGCGGCCCCCGAGTGCCCCCGGGGTCTTCAGAAACAGGACCGCGCTGTCGGGGGCGTCTGCACCGCTTCCGTTTCCGCTTGGCTTGGCGGGGTCCCGGGGGCCGAAGCGCGTCCGCGTCCACACTGCCTCCCCGAGTCGGAGGACGGAGTCCGCACCCAGTTCACCCCGGGCCTCGCTTTCTCCGGAGCCGTCTTGGGAAGTGAGATGCTCGCGCCGAGCTCCGGAACCACCGTCTCCCCACGGCGTCCGGGTAAACTACGCTGAGAAAGCAGTGATTGGGCCTGCGGACGCAGTGCTGTGAGGCAGGCGCTGCTCTTGTGCGTTCGAGCGCTGCGACCCGCCATCCACCCGGGGTGTCCGTGTGCGGCGGAAATCGCGTCTTTCCCCGGTGTGCGTGCGTTTCCTTTTCCCACTGTCCTTCTGTGGTGCGTTCCAGCCCGCCTCGGGTGGGAAGGCCAGTGTTATAGTTGAGGATGCCTTTCCCTGGCTTTGGGTGTAGATGGTCCAAGGTGAACGTGAGGCAAGTCAGGCACCTGCTTTCCAGCCTCTGTGCTGTGGAGTGTGGCTGTTTGTTTACCTTGTTGCTCTGATGAGTCTGTTTCTCTTTGAGACCCTTGGTATTTGGGCCTGAACTTGGCTTCAGGAGTCCATGAGCCAGTTTCTCTTGACCACTGGCACTCCTGTTGAGGAAGCATGCTCTGGTCGGTAGGTTTCCATACAGTGTCATTTCCGCTACACATTTGGCAGGACTTTATAAATGCTGCAATTCTTAACTCTTTTATCCCCATGACAACAGTACTTTAAAGTATCTTTATTCACAAAGACTGTAAGATGAGAGAAGATGAAAGGCGCAGTAGTACTTAAGTGTGCCTGCAATAGATCTTTCTGGATTAATGTCATGATAGATAGTTAAGCTTTGAATATTGTATGTGTTTTGCATGCTTGGTAAATTTTCTAGAAGCTAGAATTCAGTCTCATTTGTTATGGTAGGACTGTGCCATAGTGTTGCCCAGGCTTGCCTTGAAATTCAGCTTCAGCTTCTTAAAATATGGCATTAGAGGGCTGGAGAGATGGCTGCTCTTACAGAGGATCCAGGTTCGATTCCCAGCCACCCACATGGTGGCTAACAACTGTTCTAACTCCATTTCCAGGGCCTCCCATGCCCTGACCTCTGGGCATCGCAGACGTGCAGAAATACATACAGAAGCTATACACTTGTATGCATAAATTTTTAAAAAATCATAGCATTACAGACTAGCACTACTGTGCCAACCAAATACAGTCTTTAAGGCCAAAAGCTATCCTTGGTTTTTCCACAGATTTGCACATTTATTTAGAAAATAATTCAGTTTTTTCCCCTTGCCAGCATTCCTGAAACCTAGGCAAAGGGTTGGCCTTGCCTCCCTAAAATACATGGTTAAAAACTTTAACTCCTTTATTATATGTTCATCTTCTCCAGTTTTGCAGTTTGAATGAAACAAATAGTTCTATAACTTGGAGAATTAGGGAAGGCAGGTTGTTTCTAACTAATTTTAGGTGTATGAAGAGTGTCCTGGTTCTCTTGTCAGAAATGGGCAATGCCTTGATTCTTTTGTGGGAAGGGATTGTCATAGGAGATTTGAAGAAAATGTATTTAATGAGAACTTTCTTTTCTGTCCTCCACTCATATCTCTAACAAACAGGAACTTGTATACACCTTCCATCCTAAACAGGGACTTCTGAAAACTGCCTTCATGCTCTGCCTGTGTGTTTCTGTGGTACTGGGGTTACTAACCAAGTATCCTACCTACTGCTCCCAAGCTGTAACCCCAGCCTGGGGGGTTTGTTGTTGGTGCTTTCTTGTTTTATTTATTTTTTTTTTTTTTGAGACAGAGTCTTACTGTGTAGCCCTGGCTGGCCCTGAACTCGATATGTAGACCAGGCTGGCCTTGAATTCACAGAGATCCTGTTTTGCTTTTTGTTTGTTTGGGTTGTGCCACCACATTGAGCTTCAGGATTTTAGTTGTTCTGTTTTTTTTTTTTTTTTTTTTTTTTTTTTTTTTTTTTTTTTTTTTTGTAAAAAATGGTTCTCTGCCCCTCAAAACTGCATAGATGAGTGTTAGAATATCTAAGAAATGTTTTTGTTCTGTTGTGATTGGAGAAACTGACCTGAGAAAATGGAGTGAGGTGAAAAGGTCTGGGTCAGTTTTGCACTCGAATACCTTTTCCCATCTCTCTAGGATATGGAATAAAACTGATGGGAAAAGGAGTGAGGTCCAAACTGGTGGACTGTACTCAGCTGTTACGCTATCATTCGAGTTTCCTTTTTTCTTTTCTTTTTTCTTTTTTTTTTGAGACAGGGTCTCCCTGTAGCCCCAGCTGTCCTGGGGGTATGTAGTCCAGGCTGGCCTTGAACTCAGAGAGATCTACCTGCCTCTGCCTCCCAAGTGCTGGGACTACAGGCGTGTGCCACCACGCCCAGATCCATTCGTGTTTCTTTAAAGTTAGATAACTTACTAATCAGTGTAGTACAGAAGCTTGTACTGAGGACTTGAATTTACTTGTGAGAGTAAAATTAACCTGGCAGCTGTGTAATCTTTTCCATTTTGGAAGGAACACAGGAATAGCTGTGAATTTGGTTTAAGTATAGGAAACTGCTGAAATTTGTCAAACTTGATAAATTCTTCAAAAAGCAGCCTTTTTTCCCCCTTTCAGTTATTTGTTATAGCTCCAGAAAATAGTGTAGCTTTTGACAGTCTTAAGGATGAAGTAGTCTTCTAAACATTTCCAACTTTGGTGACTTGAAAGGAAGCTGTTGGTGGAACCGTATCCTGTCCTTGAAGTAAAGAAAGGCCTGTAGAATGGCTTGTGCCTCCCTAACTCTTGGGTTAATTTCTCTTCACCAACATCAGCCTTCTCCAGACTCATCTGGTTGGGCTAGTTGGTTTCATAATTTGTACCATAATTTCAGAATATTCTGTAAAATTTGAAAATAAATTTCTCTTCTCACCTGTGCATGGTGGCACACGCCTTTAATACCAGCACTCAGGAGGTAGAAGCAAGTGGATCTCTGTGAGTTTGAGGCCAGCCTGGTCTACATAGTGAGTTCCAAGTCATCTGGGTCTACAGGAAGACCCTGTCTCAAAGAGACCCCCACCCCCCAAAATTTTTTCCTCTAAAATACTGTTTAGAGCTGAGTGTGGGGGCACAGGTCTGCACTCCTGGCACTAGGAGGCAGAGGCAGGATCATTTTGAGAACATTTTGGACTGTACAGTAAGCTCCAGGCCATCCTGAGCTACAGAGGGAGACCTTGTCTCAAAAAATGCAACAACAAAAGCACTTGAGATGAACAGAGATAACTGCATTTGGAGTGTTAGGGCCTTGTAATTGAATCGCTAGACCTAGTTATTCTAAGGACAGTGATGCAGGCATTTGGAAAGGTGCTATGGAGTTTCACAGTGATTGAATTAGTAAAAACAGTCACAGTGTATGTAGTGCTCTGTCAGGCATTGTTCAAGTATGAGACTCATTTAGTCCCTGAACAAATCATAGAAAAGTTCGATTTTTATTCTCATTTTTATAGGTGAGCCAACTGAGGTACAGACCTAGTAAGCTGCAGAACTGGGCTGAGGTGGTTTATTTTTTGTCAGCTTGAAACAGGTATATCTATGCCTTGGAAGAGAGATTCTTTTTTCTTTTTTTTTTTTTTTTTTACCGGGTCTCCTGTAGCCCCAGATGTCCTGGAATTCACTATGTAGACCAGGCTGGCCTTGAACTCACAGAGATCCGCCTGCCTCTACTTCCCCGAGTGCTGGGATTAAAGGCGTGTCTACCACGCCCGGCTAGAGATTCTTTTTTTCTTTTTTTTAAATTTATTCTTTTTATCTGTATGAGTGCATTGCCTGCATGTGTGTAAGTGCACCAGTGTCTGCAATGCTGAGGAGATCAGAAGAGGATGTTTGGTTCCCCTGGAACTAGAATTACAGATGGTTGTTAGCTGCCATGTGGGTGATGGGAATCAAACCCAGGTCCTCTACAAGAGCAGCCAGTGCACTTAATCTCCAAGCCATCTCTCCAGTCCAGGAGAGACTCTTAATTGAAGAATTGCTTCCTTCAGATTGGTGTGTGTGTGTGTGTCTGTCTGGCATTTATTTCCTCAGTTGCTCATTGATGGCGGCCCCTTCCATCAGATTGGTCTGTCTGTACGTCTGTCCATCTGTCTGTGGGGCATTTCCTCAGTTGCTCATTGATGGAGGGCCCAGCCCACTGTGGGAGCTCAGCAAACAGCCTTCCTCTGTGCTGTCTGCTTCTGCTCCTGCTCCAGGTCCTGCCTTGAGTTCAGACCCTGATTCCAGCAAAGATGTACTGTACTTAGAAGTATAAGATGAAAAACCTTTTCCTCCTCAAGCTGTTTTGTTTTTGTCAGAGTATTTTATCGCAGCAACAGAAAAGCAAACTAGAACATGGGCTTAAACCCCAAGTAGCTTGCATTTATATGCTTTTCCCCTCAGTACTTGCCACCCAGACTGCCTTGGATCCTTTCCAACGAAAGTTTTCAGTCTTCTTTATTGATATTTGTAGCATTGAGAGATGGCAGTACAATTTGTTTTTGCAGTTTTATTATGTGTATGTGTGAATGCCTGCATGTATGTATGTGCACTACATGTATACCTGGCACCCAAGGCCTGGAGGCCAGAAGAGGGCGTCACATCACCTGGAACTGGAAGTACAGATGATTGCTAGCCCCGTGTGTGCTGGAAACCAAACCCAAGTCCTCTGCAAGAGCAACAGGTGCTCTTAACCATAGAGCCATCTCTCCAACCTTAGAGTACAACTTGAAAGTACTTTCTACAGTTGAGTGACCTGTAGCTCACTGCCCTCCCTGGAGGAAGACCTTCTTGTGTTTGTCAGGTTCTGTTCCCTACTGCGTTGAGAACTTTTTTAAAAATATATTTATTATTTTTATTTTATGTGTATTTGTGTATTGTCTCCGTGTAGGTAAGTGCACCTGTGTTGTGCAATGCCTGCGGAGGACAGAAGAGGCTCTTGGATCCCCTGGAACTGGATTTACAGACAGTTGTTAGCTGCCATATGGGTGCTGGGATTTGAACCTGGGCCTTCTGCAAGAACAGTCAGTGTTCTTAACCACTGAGCCATCTCTCCAGCCCCAAGAACTTTTTTGACACACTCTTAGTATGTAGCTCAGGCTTGCAGTCCTCCTGCCTTAGTCTCATGGCAGCTGGAATTACAAGTATGTGCCCCATACCCAGCCCTATGCTTTTTAAAAATTTTTCCATTGTAGTGTTGTTTTCCAGGCCTGGGATCAAACCCAGGACTTCACACAGGCCTCATGCAGGCTGGGCTGATGCCCTACACTGCGCTTCACTTGCAGCCCTTATTTTACTCTTGATTGGCAAATAATTGTTTATATTTGTGGAGCTAGTGTAATTTTTAAAGATTTATTTTGTATTTAATTGTGTGTATGTATACATGTGAGTCCAGGTGCCTGTGGAGTCCAGAAGAGGGGTGTGGGATCCTCTCGAACTGGAGTTACACAGCTGATGTGGATACTGGGAAGTCAACTTAGGTCCTAATTAAAAATAATTAAGAAGCTTTCCTATCAAAATAAAGATCATAGGAATGTAACCTTTGTAATTCTAATTTGTAGTCGCCTGCCTTGTAAATGCAAACATTTTGCACTTTCTCTGAAGTATGGCCAAGAGGGCCATGACCCTTTTTCCCCTTTCCTTCATTTCCTTTTTGCAGATTCTTTTAGTTAAACAAAATTATATGTATGTTTGTGTATGTGTGTGCACACATGTATACAGGTGTCCACAGAGGCCAGAGAGGCTCTCAGGTCTCCTGGAGCTAGAGTTACAGTCAGTTTTGAGCTACCAGATGTGGTCCTGGGAATGGGATTTCAAAGAGCAGGAAGAACTCTTAACCACCACTAAGCCATCTCGCCAGCCCTGATTCTTTTTTTCTTTCTTTTTTCTTTTTATTATTTTATGTGTATTGCCTGCATGGATGTGAGTGCACCTGTGTCGTGCAGTGTCATGGAGGTCAGAAGAGGGCTTCAGATTCCCCTGGAACTGGAGTTTAAGGATGGTTTGTAGCTGCCATGTGGGTGCTGGGAATCGAACCCTGATTCTTTTAAAGCTAGCCACCTCGAAAGACTGAGGTCAGACCCCAGCCAACGGTGGAAAGACACGGCTCTAGTGTTAGGATAGAATCCTATCAGCTTTCCAGCTTGGTATGCTTGCCGTCCAGGTTTTGGTGGCTACTGCACCCTTTTACACAGAAGTAAAGTTTGACTTGCCAAAATGCCTTAATTTGAGTGATGGTCTCTTGATCTGTGATTCTGATTTTGTCTCTAACAGCAGTATGCACTTTAAACCACTAGGCCATCTTTCCAACCTTGGTGTAATATTTTGAGGTACGCATTGTGAAATGATTAAGTCAAGCTATTTAATATCCATGATCTCACCTACTTAGCTAAGTGTGTGTTTATAACATTTAAAATCTATTCTTAGCAATTTTTAATTTTTGCTTTCTGAGGGCCTTTCACTCAGTATCTCTGCTTCTTCCTGTTGGTTTGATTAAAATACCCTGGCAAAAACCATTTGAGAGAGAGAGAAGGCTTCTGATTCCAGGTTCTAGGCCTCCACAGTGGCGGAGGCTTGAATGAGCAAGGTCACATTGCATCCACAGTCAGGCCACAGGGGGTGTGTGCCTGTACTCAGCCAAGCTTTATGTAGTTCAGGATCCCTGCAAAAGGACCCACCCTTAATTAGGTGGGTCTTTCCACATCAATTAATATAATTAGGATAATCCCCCAGATGATTAGGATTTTTATACATTACCACTTATGGATGCCATGCTGTGTAATAGATTATTAAAACTTGTTTTTTTCACCAGGCGAGGTAGTGCACGCCTTTAGTCCCAGCACTTGGGAGGCAGAGACAGGCAGATCTTTGTGAGTTCGAGGCAAGCCTGGTCTACATAATGAGTTCCAGGACAGCTGGGGGGCCTACAGGGAAACTCTGTCTCAAAAAGACAAAAACAACAACAACAAAAAAACCCATAAAACTTGTTTTTTTCCCTATATAAAACTTGGTACATACTATGTAACTTCTGTGGGGATTTCGTTCACCGTCTCTTCTCAACCATTATTTTTTTTTAAATTGTCTCAAGTCTTCCCCCGGCTGGCTTGAAACCATCTGTGAAGCCCAGGCTGCCTGTGACTGTTAGGAACTGGAATGGAAGTCACAGGTTAGAAAGGAAGCAGCCAGATTGACCTTTATTATTAGTTAATGAGGGGTGGGAGCTGAGCCGTTGGAATGGTCACACTGCACAGGGATTGCAGGAGAGTTTAAATATGTTCATATGCAGAGATGGGGGTTGGTGTTTATAAAGGGCCTAGGGCCTTATACAGGCCTTACACAGGAGAAAGGGCTTGTTTGCAGAACAGGAATCACTTTATGGCTGGGGGGTGGTATGTTCCAGGACCATAGCTTCTAAATGAGTTAACAATGCTCTGATAAGGCCAGTCACCTGACTAGTCAGGGGGTTTTGTGCAATCTTCCTTTAGTAAACTGAATTAAAGATGTCAAAGTCTTTGGATAAGAAAGCGTACATGGTGGGTCTGGAGAGATGGCTCAGCCGTTAAGAGCACTGACTGCTCTTGCAGAGGACCTGGGTTCAATTCGCAGTACTCACATGATGGCTACGAACCTCAACTCCAGTTGCAGGGGAATCCGAAGTCCTCTTCTGACCTCCATGACATTGCACAACACGAGTGCACTCACATACATGCAGGCAGTACACTTATACACATAAAATAAGAATAATAAAATATTTTTTTAAAAGTGTACATGATTTAATTTAATTGCTATGCTGGGAATTGAACCAGGTGTGCTTCACAAATACTCTGTCATTGTGCTACACCATCAGCTATTTAGTTTTGGATATAATACATAATTTATGCAAAACCTAAATGAGAAGGCTTTGTGAACTGTGTTATATCACATGGTAATTAACTAATATGGGGACTGTTAGGCTTGTCGCTGTGATTACCTGAGAGAACAGCTTGAGGGAGGAAAGTTTCATTCCATCATGGACAAGAGGGTGTGTGGTAGCAGAGCAGTAACAGGAAGGAGCGAGGCAAGATAAATCCCCCAAGACAAACCATGCAACAACTACTCCAGTCAGGTCCCACCTCCACACCTCTACCACCAGTCCATAATAGTTTGTTCAGATTTTGAGTCCCATCAGTGGATTAAATCATCCTAAAAAAGTTTAGTTCAGAGTCCTTGTGAACTTGCCTCTGGGAACACCCTCGCAGACATACCTGGAGGTGGGCTTGTAGACTCTGAAATGCTTAAGAGCATTTAGGGTGTCTATTCAGGTTTTGTTTTTAAGAAGGAATCTTGTTACAGAAAATGTTGGTGTTATAGACATTGGAAGTTTCTTAATCCTAAAATTTGTCACTTTCATGTTTAGCATTAAGAACATTTTGAAGTCTGTGTTCCTTGAGAGGTAAGACAATTTTATTTTAAATTGTACTAGATACAGATGTGCTTAAAAATTTTGGGCTGGGAGGCAGAGGTGGGTGGATCTCTGTGAGTTCCAGGCCAGCCTGGTCTACGTAGTGAGTTCCAGGCCAGCTGTGGCTACAGGGAGACCCTCTCTCAAAAAGACCAAATAATAGGGGTTGGGGATTTAGCTCAGTGATAAGGCCCTGGGTTCGGTCCTCAGCTCCGAGGGAAAAAAAAAAAAAAAACAATAATAATAGGGGCTAGACAGATGGCTTAGTAGTTAAAAGCACTGACTGCTCTTCCAGAGGACCTAGGCTCAGTTCCCAGTTACCCACATGGCAGCCAGCAACTGTCAGTAATTCCAATATTGGGAGATCCCCTTTTGACTTCCATGAGCATTGTACAACATGGTGTGTTTAACATACACGGAGGCAAAAACACTCATACATGGGGCTGAAGAGATGGCTCAGTGGTTAAGAACACTGGTTATTCTTGCAGAAGACCCGGGTTCTCATCCCAGCACAAACATGGCAGCTAACAACTGTCTGTAACTCCAATCCCGGGGGATCCAACAGCCTCTTCTGATCTCTGCAGTCATTGTATGACAAGGGTGCACTTACATACACGCAGGCAATACATGCATACACATAAAATAAAATTTAAAAAATTTTTTTTCTTTTTGAGGCAGGGTCTCCCTGTAGTCCCAGCTATTCTGGAATTCACTATGTAGACCAGGCTGGTCTTGAACTCACAGAGATCCGCCTGCCTCTGCCTCCCAAATGCTGGGATTAAAGACGTGCGCCACCATGCCCAGCAAATTTTTTAAATTACTATTAAAAAAATACAATAGACTCCCAAAAAAAAAAAAAAAAAAAAAAAAAAAAAAAAAAAAAAAACCAGCTGGGCATGGTAGCGTATGCCTTTAGTCCCAGCACTCAAGAGGCAGAGGCAGGAGGATTTCTGAGTTCAAGGCCAAAAAATCCAAACCCCAAACCTAACCTAACCTAAGGATGTGGCGGGGAGGGGTGTGGGGGGGTATGAGTGAAAGAGAGAGAGGGAGGCAGAGACAGGCTGTTCGTATTTCCCTCAGCAAAGATGATACATTTAATTATGGAGTGCTGCAGAATTTCTTGAGGGTTTTATGACATCATACAACACAGTACCTCTATAAAATCTGTAGCTTTAGTCTAGATTGTGTGTTGTTCCAAGAGTTTGGAGTAGGAAATTGAGGGTGCATGTTACTTTTCTGTATAAGAATGATCATTTAGCGGGGCATGGTGGCACATGTCTTTAATCCCAGCTCTCAGGAGACAGAGGCGATCGGATCTCTGTGAATTCAAGGCCAGCCTGGTCTACGCAGTGAGTTCCAGGACAGTTGGGGCTACAGGAAAACCCTGTCTCAAAAAAAAAAAAAAAAAAAAGAATGATCATTTTCCCAAACCTTCACCACCACTAAGCCTTACAGTAAGTAACGCAGTCAGATTGTAGGTATTACTAGCCCCAGAGACCGCAGTGGTAGAACTTAGATTTATGATGTAACTCTGAATTCTAGAAGGAAAACAACCTTAAGGGACCTAGTCTCACTACTGTATGCCTGCTTTAGTTGTTCCCATAGTTAACTTGTTGGAAAGTTAACAATGTATCAAGTGAGCAGATCTAATAGTAATTTGGCAAGAAGATAACAGTGTGGTCTCTTAGGCATCCTGGATGACTGATGCTTTTTGAAGAAAAAGTAGTGGTTGCAATGATGGCCGTACATACAGGTTTTATATGAAAATACTTCACTTTCCTGTTTATCGAGCCCAGAGTTGTCTAATGAAAAATTGTGGTAGTTTGGGGGTTAACGTATTATTATATTGGTAGCAACCTGTTTGGACTTCTCTCTTCTTTCTGGTTTGTAATTCCTTTGCCATCACATTAGAAACATTGAGTTCAACTTTAATTCCTCTAGGAGTTCGTTTGGGTTTTTTTTTGTTCATTTTTCATGACAGGGTCTCCTGTAGCCTCAGCTGACCTGGAACTTACTACATAGACCAGGATGAAGTCACAGAGGTCTACCTGCCTCTCCTGAGTGCTGGGATTAAAGGCATGTGCCACCACTCCTGGCCCTCAGCTGCATTCTTTTTTAAAAAAAAAATTTTTATTGAATTTTTGTATATTTCATATATAAAATCATCTTTATGCTCCTTTCCTCTTTGGCCCTCCCATAGCCCCGCCACTGGAGTTCATACATTTTGTCAGTCTGTGTTAAGGCCTATTATGTAAAGTTAGTGTCCTGAGATGCCCCTCAGTGCAAGTTCATCCTCCAGGGTTTAACTATCTAGAATCTCTTCCCTTTAAGAAGATCAGCTCTTCCTCACGCAGCAGTAATCAGCTGCCAATAATTCTTCCACTAAGACAGTGGCTTGTTCATTTCTGCAGTTCTGTGCTGGGTTTTTGTCTGCCTGAGTTTGCATGGGTCTTGTGCATGCTGACACCATTGCTGTAGGTTTGTATGAGAAGAGTCCCAGGCTCCTGTAGGACCATTTCCATATGGTCATGTACCACCTCCATGGCTCTTACAATCTTTCTGCCCTCTCTTCCGCAACGGTCCCTGAACCTTGAGTGGGTGGACCTCAATATAGGAGTCGTGTCCAAGGACCCACACTCTGCCAATTCTTATTCTCTGTGTTTTGGCCATTTGTGACCTTTCGTGTTCCTGGTCCTCTGTTGCATGAGGGAGCTTCATTGATGAGAGTTGAGGTACATCAGTGTTCTCTTCATCCCTTGTTCTGTGTTCCATGAGTCTTAGATGTAGAGGTTGCATCCTGGACGTGACACCTAGACTTGTGCAATTCACAGAAAATCTTTGTGTGTGACCAGTGGTGTACCTCTGTAATAATCTCTGTTGAAAAAGAAGCTATTTTGATGGGTGGCATGCTGGATAGCTTTAGTGTCAACTTGACACACCTGGGTTGAGGGAGCCTCAATTGGGGGATTTCCTCTATTGGACTGGCCTGTGGCCTTGTCTGAGGAGCATCTTCTTGATGAGTGATGTGGGAGGACCCAGCCCACTGTGGGTGGTACCACTCCTAGGCAGGTGGGCCTGTGTTGCATAAGAAAGCAAGCTGAGCAGGGGCCAGGGGAGCAGACCTGTAAGCAGCGATCCTCCATGGCCTGTGCTCCAGCTCCTGACTCCAGGTTCCTGCCCTGAGTTCCTACCTTGGGTTCCATGGTGAACTGCGGCCTGGGAGATGTAAGCTGAATAAACCCTTTCCTCCCCAAGTTGGTATTGGTCAGAGTATTTTGTCACAGCAATGAAGAACAGACTAGGACAGGTGGTGACTGAGATACTTGTCTGTAAATTTAAGGATCCATATTTTGCACATAGTAAGAAATTACATTTGCTTGGATATATGAGAGCCTTGGGGTTTTCTATAAGCTTTACGACCTCTCCTGCTATGTGTATTTGGCTAGGTTTACAGTACAAGACAAAAGTTTCCTCCCATTGAGTGGTCTTTAAGTCCAGTCAGGTAGCTGTTGATTACCCCCAAGATAAAAGTGCCATTACTGTACCATTGTCATTTGCTGTGCCCGTCATTGATGTGGTTTTTAGGCCTTGAAGCTGGGGTTGGACTAGTGATTGATGTTCTCCCTTTGCTTGCATAGTGCTCTCCAAGGCTAAGAGAACTTGCCTTCAGGGGAGGTGGCTTCCAGGCCCGTTCCAGCTCCATTGCTCCAAATTCTGTGTCCAAAATATGTCCTGTCTTCAGCAGTAGGGTCGAACCATCGAGTTCTGGGAGGCAGTCAAGGATGTGGCAATTGCCTGTGTAGTCTCTTGGACTACCCTGGCCAACAACTCAAAGGAAGATTTCTCCTGTCTGGCAATGTTTCTTATTATATAGCCTTCAGCTGTACACATGGACTTGTGTAGAGATACTGTATGTGTAATTTTTTCATAGGTTTTTGGATTAATACAATTCCCTCTGGTTTTGTTTTTTTTTTTTAATACTAGCTAGGCATTATTTATATCTCCTCTTTCTCTCCCTGTCTTATCCTCCCTTCCTGCCCTCCCCATTTAAAGTGTCCTCATTTTCCCCATTTCTCCCTTGATAATTTCTGTCTGCTGTGGTCCCACCTCTTTTGAACTCCTTCTTCCCCTTTATTCCCATAGTTCTTCGTACAGCCCTCTTTCTGCCCCTTCCCCTTTACCCCCTTTTTTATACATTTCTCCCTTAATAAATGCCTGTCTCCTACTATCCTCTCTAGGGTTCCTTCTTTCCCTTTACCTCCCTGGTTTTCTTCCATTGTCCTGGTTCCTGCAGTTAAATCATGATATGCACTCTCTTAAAAGGATTTGCTGCTGGGATCCACAAATGAGAACATACACCATTTGTTTTTCTGAGTCTGTTACTTCACTTAGTATAACAGTTTCTAGATCATCCATTTACCTGTAAATTTCATCTTTTACTTTACTGCTGGGTAGAACTCCATTGTGTAAATATACCACATTTTTGTTTACCACTTGTCAGTTGAGGGACACTTGGGTTGCTTCCATCTGTTAGCTATTGTGAAAAGAGCAGCAACAAACATGGTTGTATAAGTGTCTCTGCAATAGGATGAAGTTTTTGGGTATATGCCAAGAAGTGGTATAACCGGGTCTTATGGTAGGTTCATTTTTAGTTTTAAATTTTAAGAGTTCTCAATAGGGGTTGCTTGAGTTTGCAATCCCACCACAGCTGGATTTTTTGTAAGTTAATGTCATGTAATATTAACTAAAATATTGTGTTTTTTTTTATTTTTCCCTTTGAATGATTGGTATATTAGTTTCTTTAATTGTTGGAACAAAGTGTATGACCAGAAATGTGAGGAAGGGTTTATTTTGGCTCCCAGTTTGAGGGTGCAGTCTGCTGTGGCAGAGAACTAGACACGAGTCACTGGACACGATTGGGAGGCCACTGGCTCATCGCATTCAGTCAGTAGGGAGCAGGCAATAAAGGCTCTGCCCAGCTTGCCTTCTCCGTTTTATTCGGTCTTGGGACCTCAGTCCATGGAATAGTGCAGCTCAGATTTAGGGTGGGTCTTCATACCTCAGCTAATCTAATCCAGAAAATTCTTCACAAACATTCCCAGAGATTTGTTTTCATGGTGATCTGAATCCTGTCAAGATGACCATCAAGATTAACCATCACAGGTAATTAGCTGGCTGCTCCAGCATTATTTGTTGGAATAAGCCAGTCTTCCTAAGCTCAAGTCCTATGTTTATCATACCTAATTTCTTGTGTGTACTTAGGTGTATCATTGGTTTGGAATATATACTAGTCTGTGACAGAAAGCTTATGGGAAAATTTGCACTTTCATCTCAAGTATTGTGGCAACTTTTTTTTTAACACTTCCAGATCTATAAGAAAGATGTAGATGTCTTTTAAGCTGGCACATTCATTTGGAAAATATATTTTATGGTGTTTTCTATGTAGCAACACATTATTAGAAAGATATGAGAGCCACACTACGAAGAAATAAAGTACATATACTTCTCTCCAGAACTGAATTGCAAATGTAAAAGTGTAGTCAAGGGATGGATGGAGGTATAGTTGAGGGGAGGTGTAGATCAGTGGAAGAGTGCTGGCTTGGCCTGTGCAGGCCCTGGGTTTAATCCCAGCTCAAAATCAAAATACATTTGTGTGTGTGTGTGTGTGTGTGTGTGTGTGTGTGTGTGTGTGTGTGTGTGTGTTATTTTGCGGAAATAATCTTTAGACTTTGGAAATAAACTGTTATAATCACTGCAAAAGCTTTTTTTTAAATTTTGTTTTTCCTCTTAAATTATGGTCATGTGTTGTTGTTAAATTACTAGCAATTTAAATTATTTAAAGAACCTGAAAATTGTCTGGTTATTCGTGTGTTCTGGGATGTTTATATTTTGTTGAAGGCAAAAAGTTAAAAGTACAACTGTTCATTTTCTCTGGTTGACTTGATATGTAGCAGACTTTGAAATTTTCATTTCTCCTGTTTCATTTTTATGCTACTGTCTAAAGTTGTAACTACAAATAAATGTAGTCTATATTGAAGACTGCCAATTTAATCATTGTAGTTTAAAAGTGTGGTAACATAATCTAATTGAAGTTTTTTACTTTTTGGTTTTCCAGAAGATCTACTGAACATAAGATGTTGCTGCAAAATCTACCTCCCGTATTTTCCTCTTTTATTCATAAGCTGCACAATTGCAAATTTGAGCAGAATGTCTGGAGACTATGTTGAAACCCCCTGAAAAAAACAGTTAATACAGGATGACCTAGCAAAGATTGTCGGCCTGTAACAAGATACTCATAGTTACTGTCCTGGCTCCTGAATGTTGCAGATAGCAGCAAGCAGACTTTTTCATTTCTGAAGTATTCATCTGATTTTCCAGCAAGACAGGATTTCTAATCTGTCCTGGAAGACGTTAATGGAATACAGTCATGTCCACTCCAGAGGAGAGGCAGATCAGTACTGAGTATGCTGTGTCCTTGTTGAAGCAGTTGAGACTGTTCTACGAGCAGCAGCTGTTCACTGACATCGTGTTAATTGTTGAGGGCACAGAGTTCCCTTGCCATAAAATGGTTCTTGCAACGTGTAGCTCTTATTTCAGGTAAGAAATCTGATCTTGTTTAGTTTGTAATAGTAGTATTATTGAAAATGTTTTATTACATGTATTTATTGTGTGTGGTGTGCATGTGCCATCAGAGGACAGCTTGCTGGAGTCAGCGCTCCACCTTCACAGGGATTCTGAGGCTTGAACTGGGGCACCTTTACCCACTGAGCTGTCTCTTGCTGGAATACTGTTATAGTAATAAGAATTCTTGTGAATGTTAAAGTTTTTAAAAATCATCTCTTAGTGTTTTACTTAAATTTTCAATTCAATGACTTGTCAAATAATTTCCTTGCATGTGCAAGGACAGGCGAAAGTTTTCACAGTATAAATACAAGAAAGTTGCTAATTAAAATTTTATTGTAGTGGAGGAGTAATACTCAGAATACCATTTTTTTTCTTGAAGAAAAAAATAAATAATTTGCTTATTTTCAAAATACATTTAGAAAATCAAGATACTCATTTATAAACTGAAGAGTTAAGTAATTGACTCATGATTTTTAGGTGATGGTGCTGTTGAGATACTACCTTCAACAGCAGCAAGGATTGATAACACCTTCATGTTCTTCCTCTCTGTTACTGTTATATGTGAGCCCTTTTAAAAGCCTTGCAAGACACCTTGCAACTTTCTTTTTTTGTCTTTTTGAAACAGGGTCTCTCTGTAGTCCCAGCTGGCTTAGAACTAGCTACATAGACCAGGCTGGCCTCAAACTCACAAAGATCCTCCTGTGCATGTGCAAGGACAGGCGAAAGTTTTCACAGTATAAATACAAGAAAGTTGCTAATTAAAATTTTATTGTAGTGGAGGAGTAATACTCAGAATACCATTTTTTTTCTTGAAGAAAAAAATAAATAATTTGCTTATTTTCAAAATACATTTAGAAAATCAAGATACTCATTTATAAACTGAAGAGTTAAGTAATTGACTCATGATTTTTAGGTGATGGTGCTGTTGAGATACTACCTTCAACAGCAGCAAGGATTGATAACACCTTCATGTTCTTCCTCTCTGTTACTGTTATATGTGAGCCCTTTTAAAAGCCTTGCAAGACACCTTGCAACTTTCTTTTTTTGTCTTTTTGAAACAGGGTCTCTCTGTAGTCCCAGCTGGCTTAGAACTAGCTACATAGACCAGGCTGGCCTCAAACTCACAAAGATCCTCCTGCCTCTGCCTCCCAAGTGCTGGGACTAAAGGTGTGTGCCACCACACCCTGCTACAACTTTCAAATATTTAATAGTCCTTGTTTTCTTCTCTGTGTCTCAAATTAGAAGTTGATTTAGTTACACTGTAGCTTTCATGATTACATTGGCTAGTCTTTTACTATTTTTGGTATTCAGGGAAATGGTTACTTTACAGAAGTCCAGTGTTCTGGTAACATAGGCATAGTCTAGAATAGCCAGCCTTGGTTCTTATTACCGACTTCTACTGGAGTAAATGTTAAAACAGAAAAAATGCTTTGATCTTGCACTGCAGTGTAGTTCTTATTCAGTTTTTGGGGCTCTGTGTGTATATGCTTATCTCCCACTTTTTAGTGTCAGATGGGTGACGCTGGTAGCAGCAGGTGTTCGGGGTATCCTCTCTGGCTCTTGATTACTTAGGTTTATTACTGGTGTCGAGCCCGCACTCTGCTTGGCAGACGTTCCTCGTGGCGTGGCCCCAAAATGGCAGTCAGCACCCCTGCCTCAGCCCAAGAAGTCCAAACCCATGGCTGTCCCAAAGCTGGCCGACTCGTCGGCCTCCCCCAGCCTGCAGAAGGGAGAAAAAGAACAAGAAGAAGCAGTTGAACATACTGATGAAGTACAAAATGAGACAGACTTAATGAACAAGCCAGTGAGGAAATTTTGAAAGTAGAACAGAAACATAACAAACTCCACCAACCATTTTTTCAGAAGAGGTCAGAATTGATTGCCCAAATCCCATATATGGGGGTAACAACATTTGTCACCCATCCACAAGTGTCTGCACTGCTTGGGGAGGAGGATGAAGAGGTGCTGCATTATTTGACCATAATTGAAGTGACAGAATTTGAGGATATAAAATCAGGTTACAGAATAGATTTTTATTTTGATGAAAATCCTTACTTTGAAAATAAAATTCTCTTCAAAGAATTTCATCTGAATGATGAAATTCTTTGAAGAATTTCAAAGTAGTGATCCATCTTCAAATTCCACTGAAATCAAATGGAAATCTGGGAAGGATTTGACAAAGTGCTCAAGTCAAACACAGAATAAAGCCAGCAGAAAGAGGCAGTGTGAAGAGCCAGAGAGCTGCTTCACCTGGTTCACTGACCATTCTGATGCCTGCACAGATGAATTAAGAGAGATCATCAAGGATGACATCTGGCCAAATCCCTTGCCAGTACTACTTGGTTCCTGATGTTGGAGATGAAGGAGGAGAAGGGGAAGATGATGATGATGATGATGATGGAGGGGAAGAAGATGATGCGGAAGAGGATGAAGGAGAAGATGACTGAAAGAAAACACTGACGGATTCCAACTTTCCTTTTTTAAAAAAAAATTTCTTTTTATTTTTTTAATTTTCTCCAGTCCCTGGGAGCAAGTTGGAGTCTGTAGTGAGAAATGTGATTTACCCTGATTGACACCTCAGTGCTTGGATTCCTCTCTGCTTGCCTGCGATCTGTCCCTACTGCCCATTTTGAACTATATTGGGAGTTGCCAGTAACGTTAGTTCCTTTGCAGTGTTTATCAAAACACAGTTTGTGTTTTGAGACAGTCTCTCGCTGAAGCCCAGGCTGTCTCAGAACTCACTGTAGCCCAGGCTGCCTTTGAGCCCTCAGTGATCCTCTTGTTTTAGACTCCCAAGCACTGAGATTACAAGTGCAAGCCAGCATGCCTGGATGCCTGGTCAGGGCAAGAGCTAGACCCTGGCCCTTTAAAAAAAGTTGGGTTTGGCTGGCTTTGAACTTGCAAACCTCCAGTTCTAGCCACAGCCTCCCAGATAGCTGGGATAGGGGTGTGCCCCCTACGCTGCTGATGCCACAGCTCTGACACCCATACATCTCCGCTGAGTGGCATCATGCTCTGGTGGTTCTGACTTTCCTCATGAGTCTGTCAACTGCACTTTTTATTCTTTCCTTTAAATCCCAGTGTAATTCTACCTCAGTTTTGTTGCTGGGATTTTAGGGTAGGTTTTTTTGTAGGTTTTTAGTCTTACATAGCCAACCACTTATAGATGAGTCATGACCACTGCATTAAAGCCTCATCTCCAGTATCCTCTGATCCTGCATTCTTTTTTTAAAAAAATATTTTATTATTTTTATTTGTATGAGTGTATTGCCTGTATGTATGTGAGTGCACCTGTGTCGTGCATTGCCGCAGAGGTCAGAAGAGGGCTTCAGATTCCCCTGGAACTGGAGTTAAGGACGGTTCATAGCCACCATATGGGTGCTGGGGATTGAACCTGGGTCCTCTGCAAGAGCAGTCAGTGTTCTTAACCGCTGAGCCGTCTTTCTAACTCTGATACTACATTCTTTTCTGGGGATTATATTGCTTTAACCATTCAACTCAGCTACCTTTCAGTCAAACATGTAACTTGATTTTTTCTAAGGATTAACTTTCCTTCTTTGCCTTACAAACTGTTAATGGTAAATGTTTTTCAGGTATTTAACAGAAATAGACAGAGGGCTTTGACTCTGTCTGCTTCCTGTACCACCCCATCTAGTTGAGAGAAGCTAGGACTTAGGCCCTTTGTGACGCTCTTTGTGTCCATTTCTGGCACCCTGCCCCCAGCTGGGTGATTGCTTTAGTCTCCGTCATTTGGCTCTTGAGGTCTGTGAGTGTGTAGAGTATTCATTGACACTCAAAACACTTGAGTCTTTACTGTCTGCAGAAAAAAAACCCTCAAGACTTCTTTGAGGCAGTAGGGGAGACTGGGATTGAGCCTAAGGCTTTATGTGTGCTATGGATATATGATTGAGCGACCTGCCCAGCCCTGTCATCCATTTATCTATTTTATTTGATTTTATTTTTTGAGACTGGGTCCTCCTGTAGCCCCCACTGGCCTGGAACGCAATTTGTAGACCAGGCTGGCCTGGATCGGCAGAGATTGTGTGCCTCTGCCGGTGAGTGCTGGGATTAAAGGTGTGCGCCACTATACCCTGCTCAGCCCTGTCATGTCAAAGGCCTTCTGTGATTTGCCTCTCATCTTTCCATCATTTTCCAGCATCCCGCATGAACCTTGTGTTCAGCTATACCCTGAAGAGTTGTGTCCCTTGCTGTTTTATTCATTTTGAATACTTTCTCTTCTCTTTGTTCCTGAGGGGCCAAAGCTAGTAACTTTTGATACCCACTCTTCAGTCACCGCGCCCAGGGGCTTTTCTCTTGTGCATACAGTGATATTCTTTCATGAATTTTGTGGTGTATGTCGTGGCAAGATGGCTTGTTGGATAAAGGCTCTTGCCACCAAGCTTGACAACCTGAGTTTCATCCCTGGGTCCCATATTGTGGAAGGAGAGAATTGACTCCTGCAAGTTGTCCTCTAACCTCCACATTTGCCGTGGCACACATGTGCTCTTGCTCGCTCTCTCAGTCCCTCTCACTTTCTCTTGCTCTCGTACACACACATACGCACACATGATAAATAAAAATTATTTTTAAAATACTTTAAAAAATTCTGTATGGACAGGTGTATATCTGTATCTGTAATCCCAGCGCCCGGAGGCAGGGGCAGGTGGATCTCTTGAGTTCAAGGCCAGCCTGGTCTACATAGTGAGTTCCAGGCCAGCTGGGGCTACAGGGAGACCCTTTCTCAAAAGACAACCCCCCACCCCTCCAAAAAAATTCTAGGCAATATCAGTTGCCTTTTCAGCATAGTTTCCTGCATATGTTTTTATATTGGTGTCCTCTGGTTTTTTAGGAAATTCTTTTAAGTGGTTTGTTAGCTTATCAAGAGCTTTACTGAGTTTATGCACCATTAATCCACCGATGTCACATGTACAGTCAGCTGTACACTGGCTCCTCATACATTCAATTACAAGTAGAAAATGTTCTTTTTTAAAAAACTTGCCAAAAAAAAACTTGCCTCCACTGAATAGGTGTAGACATTTTTGTCACTCGTTAGGCAGTCTAACAACTACTTACATAGTAGTTACATTGAGGACTTAAAAGTAGCCTAGAGCTAATTTTAAAGTATGAAAGGCTAGGACTTGGCTAGAGGTGTAGCTCAATTGGTAGAGTGCTTGCTTAGTATGTTTGATGTTAAGAGGATGTGTGTAGGTTATATACAGATATTATACCATTTGTTAAAGATCTTAATACCTTTGCTTTGGGGTTCTAAGGAGTATCCCAGAACCAACCTGAGCAAATTATGAGGTTGAGTTGTATGATTAAGTGAATTGTATTTTGCAGAGTTGTCCTACCATCTAATGTAAACATCTCTATTACCTTGTGTTCATGTGTCTGTCACTTCTCAGGTCTCTCCTGTAGCTCTAGGAACCTACTGTCTACTTTCTGTCTAATATTTTACTTTTTGGATCTTTCATGAATTAGTTATATTTGGTCCTGTATATCTGGCTATGCTGAATGTCATATTTTGAGGTTCATTTCTTTTATCTGTACTTTGATTTTATTTTTTTCTTCCATTGTGTTACTGTATATGATTTTCTCATCTCCTTTGAAAGTCTTCCCTGTAAGTAAATGTCCTCAATAAACATCCCATGTTAGATTAGGAGCTAGAGAGATCACTCAGTGGTTAAAAGCACTGGCTGCTCTTGCAGAAGACACAGGTACAGGTTCAGTTTCCAGCACCCACTGTCCATAACTCCAATTCAAAGGGATCCGATGCTCTCTTCTGACCTCTTCAGATTTTGAATGACATGGGTACACTTAAATACATACAGGCAAAGCCACACATACATATAAGAATAAACAAAAAGAATCCCATGTTGCCATTTGGTTGCTGATTTTGTTGTTTTAGCTCCGTATTACTTTGCATTGATAAGCTTTGGTTTCCTCTTTCAGGGCTATGTTTATGAGTGGACTGAGTGAGAGCAAACAGACACATGTGCACCTGAGAAACGTGGACGCTGCCACCTTGCAGATGGTGATAACTTACGCATACACGGGTATCTTGGCATTGAACGACAGCACTGTAGAGCTGCTTTATGAAACAGCTTGCTTCCTACAGGTAAAATCAGGCTACTGTTCGTCCCCTCTATTATCTGATAGCTTATTTTGTCAGGAAACATTATTTCATTAGTGATATCTTTGTTTTAATCTGTATAGTCTTACTACAAACTTTAGGAGGTAAAATTTTTCGTGAAAGAGGAATCTGAACTCATCCGCTGGTAGTTTACTGCAGGAAGATCATTGAAGACAGGTCTCCAGAAGCTGCTGAAGCTGCTGGTGCACCATGTGCTGTGGGTGTGGTCTTCTATGTTTGTGAACATCTGTGTGCTGCCGTTATGGTCTATGGGTGTGAACATACACAGACATAGGATCTGAAGTTTTGAAAACTTTAGCTGTGCTGTCAGCTTTCAATAAGAGGATTCCAGTTTACCACTGAGTTGGCAGTATGCCAATTAACAGCAGTATTGGTTTAGGAAGGCTAAACTAACTTTTTCCCATTTGTACAGGGGTAATATATTGTGTTAAGTCTACAGGGTCCTATCTGTGTGGGTGCGGTTACAGAAACTAATATAAAGTGTAGATAAACTTTTAAAAAATAAGTGAGCTGGATATGGTGGTGGTACAGAGCTGCAGTCAGTGCTGGGGAGGTGGACTCAGGAAGATGGTATGTTCCAGGATGTGTTAGCACTGCAGTAAGGACCTCCTGCCTTGAAAGACAGAGGGAGAGAGAGAGGCAGGAACAGATCAATTTTCATGCTGGTTTCATACTCTGCCTAATATGCCTAAGAATTGAGATTACAAGTTAGCTTTCAAGTGCTTATTGAATTTAAATGCCTTTGTGTTTAGAGGTTAAATGTATTGTTTGATAGAATTCTCAGACAAATTTAGATTATTATAGAAGTGATCAAAGGTAAATTAATGATTATAGACCACATTGAGGTATTAATAGGTAAGTAAAATTGATGGTACATTTTTGTATGGCTGGCTGTTTTCCTCTGTTTCTCACATTCCCTTTTCAGATTTTAATAGGAATATGACTGTGTTCATCTTCCCTTCCTCTTTGGAATAACGCTTTGTATTTTGGAAATTGGCATTTTCAACAGGCACATGGTGGCACATACCGTAATTCTAGCACTTGGGAAGCTGAGATGGAAGGATTGAGAGTTTGAGGGCAACCTAAGGTACACAGTAAGACCTTGTTTCAAAAACAGAGAGTTTCTGCAAAGGGACAACCTTGAGACTTACACTCATGAGCCAGCATTGACTAGGCATGTATCAGGAGCCAGCACTGACTAGGCATGTAGATGAATAGCCCTTAAGGCTGAGCTCTCAGGTGTGCCACCATGCCTGACTTGAATAGGAGAGTTACGTAGGCCAGTGGGCAAGAGAAGAAATATGGGCTGGAGAACGTATGTGTCCGTAAGCAAAACTTCACAGTTTGGGAAATCTGCTATGGGGAATCTAGATCTACATAACTCAGTACAAGGTGCTGGGCTCAGTCCTCAGCACCATTTTCAATCTTAAAGATTTATTTTATGTGTATGAGTGCTTTGCCTGCATGTATATATGTGCCACATGCATGCAGTGCCCTCAGAGACAGAAGAGGTGGTAAGATTCCCTGGAACTGTAGTTCCAGGGGGGTTTGAGTCCCCATGTTGGGGCTGGAAACTGAACCCTGGTCTTTGGAAGAACAGAAAAGTAAGGCTCTTAACTGCTGGGTCCCCCTCCCCACCCCCAAAACATTTTTTTAAATCTTTTTTTTTCTTTTCTGTCTTTGTCATTCTTTTTCCTTATTTTAGGTGGAAGATGTGTTACAACGCTGTCGAGAATATTTAATTAAAAAAATAAATGCAGAGAACTGTGTACGGTTGCTGAGTTTTGCTGATCTCTTCAGTTGTGAAGAGTTGAAACAGAGCGCTAAAAGAATGGTGGAGCACAAATTCACAGCTGTGTGCCACCAGGAAGCCTTCATGCAGCTGTCACATGACCTGCTGATAGACATCCTCAGTAGTGACAACCTCAATGTAGAAAAGGAGGAGACCGTCCGTGAGGCGGCCATGCTGTGGCTGGAATACAACACGGAGTCGAGGTCCCAGTATCTGTCCTCAGTTCTTAGCCAGATCAGAATCGATGCACTCTCAGAAGTGACTCAGAGAGCTTGGTTTCAGGGCCTCCCACCCAATGATAAATCCGTTGTGGTTCAGGGTCTTTATAAGTCCATGCCCAAATTTTTCAAGCCAAGACTTGGGATGACTAAAGAGGAGATGATGATTTTCATTGAAGCATCCTCAGAGAATCCCTGTAGTCTTTACTCTTCCGTCTGTTACAGCCCCCAGGCAGAAAAAGTTTACAAGTTATGCAGCCCACCCGCAGATCTGCATAAGGTTGGGACCGTTGTGACCCCTGATAATGACATTTACATAGCAGGGGGCCAAGTTCCTCTGAAAAACACGAAAACAAATCACAGTAAAACAAGTAAACTCCAGACGGCCTTCAGAACTGTGAATTGCTTTTATTGGTTTGATGCACAACAAAATACCTGGTTTCCAAAGACCCCAATGCTTTTTGTCCGTGTGAAGCCATCGCTGGTTTGCTGTGAAGGCTACATCTATGCAATTGGAGGGGACAGTGTCGGTGGAGAACTGAACCGGAGGACTGTGGAAAGATACGACACTGAGAAGGATGAGTGGACAATGGTGAGCCCTTTGCCCTGTGCGTGGCAGTGGAGTGCTGCGGTTGTGGTTCACGACTGCATTTATGTGATGACACTAAACCTCATGTACTGCTACTTCCCAAGGTCTGATTCATGGGTAGAAATGGCCATGAGGCAGACTAGCAGATCTTTTGCCTCAGCTGCGGCTTTTGGTGATAAAATTTTCTATATCGGAGGGTTGCATATTGCTACCAATTCTGGCATAAGACTTCCCTCTGGCACTGTAGATGGGTCTTCAGTAACTGTGGAAATCTATGATGTGAATAAAAATGAATGGAAAATGGCAGCCAACATCCCTGCTAAAAGGTACTCTGACCCCTGTGTTAGAGCTGTTGTGATCTCAAATTCTCTCTGTGTGTTCATGCGAGAAACCCACTTAAACGAACGAGCTAAATATGTCACCTACCAGTATGACCTGGAACTTGACCGGTGGTCTCTGCGGCAGCACATATCTGAACGTGTATTGTGGGACCTAGGGAGAGATTTTCGATGCACTGTGGGCAAACTTTACCCATCCTGTCTGGAAGAATCTCCATGGAAGCCACCCACTTACCTTTTTTCACCAGATGGGACAGAGGAGTTTGAACTGGATGGAGAAATGGTTGCGCTACCACCTGTATAGGGGAATTCAGAGAGTACACTCCCAGATTCATGATTGCCTTTGCTAAACCAGAGGCCATGAAAGGACTAAATATGAGTACATAAAAATCTATTGTTAATAAATTTTATTTTTATGCCCTACTTAATATTTGCATCAGTATAATATATACCAGTGTGTCATACAGAAAGATACGCTTCTGTAACATGAATAGGTTATTCAATAATTGAGCAACTTCTATGTGTATCATGAGCGCATAAGAGTCTGGATTATCTGACATTGTTAGCCCTGTGTATGTACAGCTCAAAAATTCACTTAAAAAGTAGCTTCCTGTTCCTAGTGTTATCAAGATTGTGCTGAAATTACTTAGTAAATGTACTCCATTCCTGTATTCTGAAGTCCTGGAATAGAATTGTTCCAGTGTGATTAATTCAGCTGCACTTAACACTAATAATGTTGATGTTGGTGTAGAAATGTCTTCTAAGTCCTATACGTGAGGAAGATCTTCCATAACTGTCTGGTATTACACAGGGAGAGCTATGACTGCAGGATCAGTCTAACCTATTAGGTGCATGTACTCTTTCCACTGACACTTGTCTGTCTAGAATACAGGTTGTCCAGTCAGCTGGTTGTTTACCAGGTGTGGACTTAAGTTGCTGGGCTTGCAATAGGAATTGCTAGTCCCTCATTGTGCGGGTCTATGTGGAGCTTTGATCAGTAAATGTCTCCACTTCTCTGTATTACATTAACATTGGCTCATGCATATAACCACCTGCTGCTGATTAGTTCTCCATCTTAAAGATGTAGAGTGGATTAACCAGGTCATTACATCTTAGTTTAATAACAAGCATTACTGTAGAGTGACTGTGTATAGGTATCTGTTAAGTGTGTGTTTTAATCTGATGTGTGTGTGTTGGGGTGGGTTAGGAAGGTAAACTGTTCAGGAATTGTCTGCACTGCTGTGCAGAAGAGCAGAGAACTCATACTGCTCTGGCATTAATCCCAGGAACCACTAGCAGTAGTGGGGCGCCCCAACTTAACATGAGCACAGGTGCTTCATGACAAACAGTACTAGCATGTTCAACTGCATAATGTTCTGGCACTGTATTTTGAATGATATTAATTTATTAAATAAATTGTATATATTCAATATCTGGGTTTTTGTTTTTTTCTTTTGTGATGGGAATGTTCTAGCTATGCTTTTAGTTGGGATTTTACTAGGTCAGCTTAGGTAGTTTTGAGTGTTTTTTTTCAGAATTTATTTGTGTTGCATATGACATGCACACGTTCTAACGTCCCTTACTATGGTTTCATTTTCTGCGGTTTCAGTTACCAAGGTCAACTTTCGTTGGAAAACTTTAGAAATTCCTAAGTTTCCAAATTGTAGAGTGTTTTAGGGGTTAGAAGAGAAAGCTTCACAGGCAGACACCAATGATCAGCAGCTTGAGCCGTGCCTGCGAGCCCTGCTTTGGGAAAGAATTTAATTTTTTCCCATGAATTCCTCAAGGAGTAGACTATAGTCGGGAGCCATCTTGAAAAGGAACCTATTGTCTGAATCTGGGGGTATTCTATAGGCCATATCATTCATATATATATTTAAGAGGTCATTAAATTGGGCAGGAGGCAGTGGGGGGAGGTGGGGGGAGGGAGCCAATCTAAATGCCATCAAACTATATTGTATAATATTGTATAGAAATTGGAGCTGGGAGCTGGAGCTAGCTCAGCAGTTAAGAGCACTGACTGCTCTTGCAGAGGACCAGGTTCGAGTCCCAGCACCCATGTGGTGACAGCCGTCTGTAATTCCAGTTCCAGGGGGATCCAACACCCTCTCTGTCCTCTGTGGGCACTGCATGACAGAGGTGCACTTACATACATGCAGGCAATATACTCATACACATAAAATAATATTTTTTTAAAAAAGAAGTTGCCGGGCTTGGTGGCACACGCCTTTAATCCCAGCACTCGGGAGGCAGAAGCAGGCGGATCTTTGTGAGTTCAAGGCCAGCCTGGTCTACATAGTGAGTTCCAGGACAGCTGGGGCTACAGGGAGACCCTGTTTCAAAAAGACCAAAATAAATAAATAAATAAAAATTAAAAAAGAAAGAAATTAGAGCTGGAGCTGGGCATGGTGGCACACACCTTTAGTCCCAGCACTTGGGAGGCAGAGGCATGTGGATCTTTGTGAGTTCTAGGCCAGCCTGGTCTACATAGTGAGTTCCAGGGCATCTGGTGCTACAGGGAAACCCTGTCTCAAAAAAGAGAAAGTAAGAGCTGGACAGATGGCTCAGCAGTTAGGACCCAGGTTCTGTTCCCAGAACCCACATGGCAGCTAATTACCATTGGTAACTCCAGCTCCAGGGGACCCAATGCCCCCTTCTGGTTTCCGCAGGCACTGCATGCACATTTTAACATACATGCAGGCAGAATACTCATAAAATAAAAATGTAAAAAACTATATTGTATAAAGATTGCAAAAATTCAGTTTAAAACAAAACACCCAAGACCTTCCCCAGCGCTGGTCTTGTGGGTCCTGCTCCTAAGTCAAACGTGGCTGAGTAAAGTGACTGATTCAGACTTATCATGTGCCTTGCACTGTTGGGGACAAGGATTGCTACATGCAGAAGAGTAGAGGGCACTGGTCCTCAGAACTGTGAAGTTGTGAAGCTTGCCCCAAGATCAGGGGCGTGGCCCATGGTACAGATTCACCAGCGCCTGAACTGAAAGTTACCGGCAGTTGGCTGCTCTCTTCCCAACAGTTACCCACAGGTGCCTGCCATTAACAGCCCAGGGAAGAGCTGGGCATGTGGAGGCATGGAGCAAAGCTGTACTCTGGCTGTCACCCCATCCTCAAACCCCACACCTGAAGATGCCTGGAAAGAAACCGCCTGGTGCTTGCTGTTCTTGCTTTCACACCATGGGCTCATCCAGGGAAGGAAATCAAGGTTCGAGGAGCCCTTGCTGTTACTCGGCCCCTGGATGTGTACAGCTAAGGGAGCCTTAGGAGTTTTCGTGGTTCCTTCTCTTCTGATGAGCACTACAGCTGAAAGGGTTGGGGAAGCCCGACCTGTCCTCCTGTGCCATGTGCACATGGCTGGGGAGTTCTGGCTCTCGAATGGGCACAGTAAGGAGGAACGGCACAATTTCTACCAGCACGTTCCTGTCACCTGCCTCTGCCTGCACCTTGTCTGACCATGCCCCACTGAGGGAGTGCTGTGGCTCCTGCCTCTAGCTCTTCCCATCAAGCACCCTGCTCCACACCACTGGTCAGAGGACCCATGCAAGCAGTGGCCAGCATCAGCAGTACCCTGGAAAGCCTCATCGCCTGGCTAGGGCCACCACTCCCATTGTGGACATGGCACACAGTGTGCTCCCCCGACTCTGCTCTCTACACCACACCTTCAAAACTGTGTGTTCCTATTCTTACCTCACCTATAAAGAGTGAATCTTCCCAGCTTTGATATAGAATCTGCTGTGTCCAAACTTCCTAATCATAAACCCCAAACCACCACAAAAACAAAACAAAAACTATAGTCTTTCTCTCTCCAGACATTGCATAATAAACTGATAGCCCAAGGCACAGCTCCACAAGAAAGCCGCTTAATAAGAAGAACATTCTAAGGCCCTTGAGATGACTCAGTGGGTAACAATGCTTGCTTCATAAGCCTGGTGACCTGAGTTTGATCTCCAGAACCCGCGACAGGAGGAGAGAGCTGACTCTTGACAGTTGTCCTCTGACTGACTCCATATGTGTGCTGTGGCATGTGTGCCCACGTGCATGTGGGCATGCAGACGTGCACACACACAACCAAATTTTGGAAATTATTAAAAAGGCCATCCAAATTAAAGGGTGGACAGCTGACCCATCAGATACACAAAGACATATGGAGGAACTCAAGACAACGGAGAAACAAATGTGATGCCCTTCAAAGACCAGAACTTCTTTTTTTTTTTTTTTTTTTTTTTTGTCATTTTGAGACACAGTCTCCCCATAGTCCCAGCTGTCCTGGAACTCACTACGTAGACCAGGCTGGTCTTCAACTCACAGAGATCCTCCTGTGCCTACCTCCCAAGTGCTGCAATTAAAGTTGTGTGCCACCACGCCTAGCAAGGATTGGAACTCTTTAGCAAAGGATTCCAAAGAATTAAAATGGATGAACTATCTGAAAAAGAATTCACAGGAAATGATCTTTTTAAATATTTTATTTATTATTTTTATTTTTTATGTGTATGAGTGTTATGCCTGCATGTAGGTAAGTGTACTTGTGTCTTGCAGTGCCCACAGAGGACAGAAGAGGCTGTCAGATCCCCTGGAACTGGAGTTACGGACAGTTGTTAGCTGCCATGTAGGTTCTGGGATTTCAACCCGGGTCTTCTGCAAGAACAGTCAGTGTTCTTAACTGCTGAGCCATCTCTCCAGCCTGGAAATGATCTTTTTAAAGATCATGACCACCAAAACATGTGATCGTCACACTGCCTAAAGTTCAGGCCAAGAGAGAATGGAATAACATATTCCAGGCCCTAAAAGAAAATTACCAAGTGAGGTTACTGTACCCAGCAAGGCATGTGGAACCTGGTGACTGGAGAGATGGCCCTGTGGTTAGGAGCACTGGATGCTCTTTCAGACGACCAGGGTTTGGTTTCCCACCCCCTACATGGCTGCTAACAACTGTCTGTAACTCCAGTTTCAGAGGATCCTACGCCGTCTTCTGGCCTCCTGGGGCACTAGGCACATGTGTACTTACATATATGTAGGCAAACACTCATACACATGAATAAAAACTGAAACTATGAGCCTGTGGGCATTATTTCAGATTTAAGCCATTAACAGTGTAATTCTATTAAAGGAAATATCCAGATATAGGTAGGTTCACAGAAATAGAGCCTTGGTGATTGGCAGGGGCAAGGTGGAAAATAGAAATGGATATTAGTATGTACAGAGTTTCTTTCTGAAGGAACAGAATTAGATAGGTGATGTTGTACAGCTTTGTGAACATCCTAAATACTTTTGATTTTTGTTACATTTATTTACTTATGGGTGAGCACAATGGAGATCAAACTTTTGGGAGTCAGTTCTCTCCTTCCACCATGTGGGTCCTTGGTGTTGAGCTCAGGTGGTCAGCCTTGGCATCAAGTGCCTTTACCTGCTGAACCATCTTGCTGTCTATAGGAATTAATTTAAAAGGATAAATTTTATGGTATATAAGCTATATCGCAATAAAACATGGCATTCAGATCAGAAATTTATTGATTTGATGCTTGATAATACTCAGAAATTTTAATTAAAATGTAAATTATCACTGGGCATGGTGGCACATGCCTTTAGTCCCAGCACTTGGAAGGCAGAGGCAGGCGGATCTCTATGAGTTCAAGGCCAACCTGGTCTATGTAGTGAGTTCCAGGCCAGCTGGGGCTGCAGAGAGACCCAGTCTCAAAAAAAAAAATGTAAATTATTAAAAACCTTTATCTTTTATAGATAATTTTTAAAATTTTTATTTTATGTGTATGAGTGTTATGCATGTATGTAAGTGTATCTGTGTCACGCAGTGCTCACAGAGGTCAGAAGAGGGCATCAGATCCCCGAAAACTGGAGTTAGGATGGTTGTTATCTGCCATGTGGGTGCTAGGAACTGAAAACAACAACCAGTGCTCCTAACTGCTGAGCACTCTCTCCAGCTCCAGAGATATATTCTTTTACATTCTTTAATTTTTTTTTCTTTTTTTACATATATGAGTGTTTTGCCTGCATGTATGTAAGTGCACCCATGTCATGCAATGCTCAGAGAGGCCAGAAGAGAGCATGAGATCCCCTGGACCTGGAGTTAGGGACAGCTGTCAGCCACCATGTGTGTGCTGGGCCTCTAACCTAGGTCCTCTGCGAGAGCAGCCAGTGTTCTTAACCACTGAGCCATCACTCCAGCCTCAAACATACATTCCTAATGCTGTGCAGATGAAATACAATGCTGGGATTGGCTTAAAAAATAACATGGGCTCTTCCTGTAAGCCGCTCAAGGTGACCTGTGAAAATGTTTCATTACTCTCTTGACCCAGAAAACCCTACAAAATCATGCACATCAAGAGGTTCGAACCTTCGTAGTCACTTTAAGAACACATGTGAAACTGCCCAGGCCATCCAGGGTATGCATATCCGAAAAGCCACCAATTATCTGAAAGATGTCACTTTAAAGAAGCAGTGTGTGCCATTCTGGCATTATAATGGTGGAGTTGGTAGGTGTGCCCTGGCCAAACAGTGGGGCTGGACACAAGGTCAGTGGCTGTCCTGGTTTATTTCTTCATTGCTGTGACAAAACACTCTGACCACTACCAACTTGGGAAGGAAAGGGTTTATTCAGCTTACATCTCCCAGGTTGTAGTTCATCAGGGAGCCCAAGATAGGAACTCGGGGCAGGAACCTGGAAGCAGGAGCTGGAGCACAGGCCATGGAGGAACGCTGCTTACTGACTTGCTCCCCTGGCCCCTGCTCAGTCTGCTTTCTTATGCAACACAGGCCCACCTGCCCAGGGGTGGCACCAGCCACAGTCGGCTGGGCTCTCCCACATCACTCATCAACAAAATCGCTCTCAGACATGGACACACGCCAGCGCCATAGAGGCAATTTCCCAATTGAGGTTCCCTCAACCCAGGTGTGTCAAGTTGACACTAAAGCTGACCAGCACAGTGGACCAAAAAGAGTGCTGAATTTTTGCTGCACATGCTTAAAAATGCAGAAAGTAATGCTGAACTTAAGGGTTTAGATGTAGACTCTCTGGTCATTGAGCATATCCAGGTGAACAAATCACCCAAGATGTGCCACAGAACTTACAGAGCTCATGGTCGCAGTAACCCATACATGAGCTCCCCTGCCATATAGAAATGATCCTCACTGAAAAGGAACAAATTGTTCCTAAGCCTGAAGAAGTTGCACAAAAGAAAAAGATATCCCAGAAGAAACTGAAGAAACAAAACTTATGGCATGGGAATAAATTGAGCATAAAATAAACGCAGATAAAAGTAAAAAAAAAAAAAAGAAAACAAAACATGGGAGAGGAGCAGGGCATGGTGGCCCTTGCCTTTAATCCCAGCCTTTAGTAGGAGGAGGACCTCTGTAAATTCAAGACCATCCTGAATTACAAGTTCCAGGCTGTCCTAGTTTGTTCTTCATTGCTGTGACAAAATACTCTGACCACTACCAACCTGGGGAGGAAAGGGTTTATTCAGCTTACATCTCCCAGGTTGTAGTTCATCAGGGAGCCCAAGGTAGGAACTCAGGGCAGGAACTTGGAGGCAGGAGCTGGAGCACAGGCCATGGAGGAATACTGC
>NW_008332644.1:2342276-2345910 GCF_000622305.1 Nannospalax galili | reverse complement strand
TCTTCTGATCTCCACAAGCCCCAGGCATGCAGATGATAGACATACATGCAGACAAAACACTCATACACAAAAAATAAAAATAAATAAATCTTTAAAATAATAATAATAATAATAATAATGTAGACTAGGCCTGGTGACATATGCCTGTAATTTAACCTCTTGTGAGACTGAGGCAAGAGAATCAATCATGTGGATAGTCCCAACACTTAAAGAGCTCGCCATCTGGGCTCCACAACCATGCCTCACTCCTCCAGAAGTATTTAGTGTTCCAGCTTGTGATGACTGTCTCTGTATATGAGTCCTTCTGTGTATGTATCCCAGCAGTGCAAGTTGGATTGGACTGTTTTGCTCTTGAATGTGTGGAATCACACCATGTGTATTATGTCTTTTTCTGCTGAATACTGGCTTTTCGGGTGGTTATGGTCTCATGTCTTTCTGATACTGCCCTGTTGTATGAGTCTGCCACTGTTAATCCAGTCAGCTGTAGGTGGGCTTCAGAGGCATCTATAGGAGTTGCTTCCCATTTAGGGACTGGTGTGCACACAGGACTGCCCTGTGTGTTATAGTGTACTTTTCCCCTACGTCTGCATACATTTCATTAGGACATAAATGTGCAGGGGAGCTTTACGGCCCTGGGAGGATGGCATGACTCATTTTCAGAAATGCCATCTTGCTCTCCCGCCCCTGGGGAGTGAGGATCCCATCGTTCCATGCTTCCACCATTGGTGCTGTCAGGCTTAGATTTTTGCCAGTGTGGTGGGTATTTCTTAGGCTTTAATATGCATTTTCCTGGATGTTGATAAAGTGAGAACCTCTTAAAGGATTAGCTCCTTCTGCCAGGCCATTTTTATAAGGTGTATTAGTCACTTTTCTGTTGCTGTGATAGAAACACTGACCAAAGCAATTTATAGAAGGAAGAGTTTACTGGAGCTTATGGTTCCAGAGGAATTACAGTCCATCATGGCAGGGAGGCATGGTGGCTGGAGGTGGCTGGAGCAGGAGCAGCAGAAGCTAAGGTCTCACATCATCATGCAGGCACAGGAAGCAACTGGTGATCCAGCAAGGCTTAAGAATTCTCTAAGCCCACCCCCAGTGACGTGCTTCCTCCAGGATAGCCACACCTTCTGAAACCTCCCAAAACAGCGCCATCATCTGGGGACAAAATGTCCAAATACTTGGAGCCTATGGGGGACATTTTCATTCAAACCATCACATAAGGGCACCTAGTCTATTGGTGAGGATTGCCTAATGCCCACAGCCAGTACCCTTGCACTGGGGATTAAGCTTCATTTGAACTCTGGCACACATGAATATGTATTTTGTATATTATTTGTCATTTAGTGTGTTGCAAATATCTCCAGTAACTTCATTCTTTGTGGTGTTTTAGTGAATAGAGTTTAAGTTTTTATTTTTAGGGGCTGAAGAGATGGCTCAGCAGTTAAAAGCACTGGCTGCTCTTGCAGAGGACTGAGGTTTGGTTCCCAGCACCCACATGGCAGGTAACAACTGTCCATAACTCCAGTTCCAGGGGACCTGATGCCTTCTTCTGACCTCTGTGGACGTTGCATGACATGAATACATACATGCAGGCAATACACCTATGCACATAAAATGAGAATAATAAAATATTTCTTTTTAAAGGCAGAAGCCACAGTAGGTATTTAAACAGAGACAACTGAAATCAAGAAATCTTTATTTTTATAATTTAAATTTTATGTGTATGAGTGTACTGCCTGCATGCATGTAAGTGTACCAGTGTCCTGCAGTGCCTGTGGAGGTTAGAAGAGGGGTTGAATCCCATGGAACTGGAGTTGCAGACAGTTGTTAGCCACCATGTGGGTGCTGGGAATCGAACCCAGATCCTCTGCAAGAGCAATCAGTGCTCTAACCATGGAGTCATCTCTCCAGCCCTGAGAATAATAAAATATTTTTTAAAATAATGGGGCTGGAGAGATGGCTCAGCGGCTAAGAGCACTGACTGCTCTTGCAGAGGACCCAGGTTCAATTCCCAGCACTCACATGGCAGCTACGAACTGTCCTTAACTCCAGTACCAGGGAAATCTGACGCCCCCACCTGACTTCTGCAGGACTGCATGACATGGGTGCACTGACACGGGTGCACTTACCTACATGCAGACAATACATGCATACACATAAAATAATAAATTAAAATAAAATATATTTTTTAAATATTTTAAAAATAAAATTAAAAAAATTTATTTTTACTTATGTATATGTCTGTGTGAGTTTTTTCACAGAGTGCAGTGCCCACAGAACCAGAAAAAGGCATCAGGTTCCCTGGAGCTGGAGTTGTAGGGGGTTCTGAGACACCCAATGTGAGTGCTGGGAACTGAACTCAGATCCTCTGCAAGAGCCATATATTTTTTAAATATTTTAAAAATAAAATTAAAAAAATTTATTTTTACTTATGTATATGTCTGTGTGAGTTTTTTCACAGAGTGCAGTGCCCACAGAACCAGAAAAAGGCATCAGGTTCCCTGGAGCTGGAGTTGTAGGGGGTTCTGAGACACCCAATGTGAGTGCTGGGAACTGAACTCAGATCCTCTGCAAGAGCCACCAGTGTGCTTAACCCCTGAGCCATCTCTGCAGCCCATGAATACAGTTCTCTCTGTGTTGAAATTTGCTCCCTTACACGTAGACTTTTTGTATCCTATTTAAATGGTCCTATTTAAATTTAGATGGTCTTCACCTCTAGACCATGAGAACACAGTGTTCTAGACATTAGTTTTGCCTTAGACATTCAGGGCTACCTTGAATTTCTTTTATTGAGCCTTGTGAAGTAGAGGTCAATTTCTTTTTAGCCACAAGGATAGCACATATTTCTACTTCTCCAAAACATGAAAAGAGCATAGGCCAGAGTAAAAGGAAAAAACCCTTTAAGTCAAATCATAAACTTGTAGTAGCAATTACATGGTAACTGAGATTTTCTCACTTGTCCATATTTTTCTCATTTTGTTACAGATCCTGGGAAAGTATTACCACAGCACTAGTTCATGGAGATGGATGAAGCCCCTTGTTTTTGAACGCTGAATGGCTGATGTCCTAAATAAGTCTAATAGTCACAGATGTCCAGTGTCTCTAAAACTGTCCTGGGCAGCTATAAACACTGACTTTTATTTTAATTTTTTGACATATTCAATAACAATTTCCAGAGCTAAGATGCATCTCTTTCAGAATTGGCTGTAAACTTTTAGGTTTACACATGAATTAATACAGTTATACATTATTGTACTCAGTATAAACCCTATAAAACCTAAAACTGAATGAGGTTTTAACCTTTAAAAAAGATCTCTATTTCATTTTAGAATCTACTGTTTCATACAGAAAAGCTCATTTTTAATGCAAATAACACTTAGATGTTTGTACATGCGTCTCTAATCTCTATGTATCTGATTATTACTAGTCACAGTCACTTACTTTCTAAGATCCTTGGCACCTGAGCATGAATGTAAAGTCATCAGGTAGATTTCAATGGTAATGTTTTGCACATCTACTAATTATTAGGGAGCAAATTTTTATGCTTTGAAGAATTATTTTTTTTAATTAAAAAAAAATTTAATAACCACCTTTTTGTTTTTTTCCTCTTACACAGGTTATTTTTATTTTAAAAAAT
>NW_008332644.1:2340040-2342033 GCF_000622305.1 Nannospalax galili | reverse complement strand
TCACAGTTGGTTACACTCAGATCCTTAGTACCTGAGTATGGATATAAAGTCGTCAAGTAGATTTCACTGGTAATGTTTATTACCTCTACTGTTAAACATGAAGTAAATTTTTATGCTTCCTCCTCAAATATGTCTTTTTTAAAAATTTGTTGATTTTTCTGTGTGTATATCATACAGAACATCCTACACAATCTTATTCATCTATATACCCACTTCCCAAATGGCACCCTCCCATAGCCTCCCCCTTCCCACATACTGGATCCCATATACTCTGTCATCCCTGTTACTGTCCACATGTTGTTGACACCCCCAGCCATTCTCCAGTGCTCGTCTGTCTGCTGAATCTAGTCAGCCTATCTGTAGTTCCTTGTTTTAGGAACATCAGCTGTTCCTCATCTAGCAGCAATCAGTTGTCAATATTCCTTTAGATAAGATTGGGGTCTGCTGTTCATTTTCCCAGTTCTATGCTGGGTTACTCTCTGGGAGTCTCTTATGCCACTTTGGCCATTAACTTAAAAGAAGGTATCTCCTGTCTGGCATTGTTTCTTGTTATGTAGTCTTTGGCTATACACATAGACTCTTAAAGAATTATATTGATCCCCTCAATCTTTGGTTATACTTTCCTTTTGGGTGTTTAAGACCATACAGTTGATCCAGATAAATCAATTTATTTTTACTCTTAAAGTTGTTTGAGGATCTGTTCCTCAGGGGTCACATGGACTTGGGAGGAGCCTTTTACCAGTTCCATCTACGTGAAGATAAATCAAAGATCCTGCCCGACCATGGCTGGCTTCACTTGGAAGCATGAATGAGATGTTTCTTCAGAGTTGACCCTCCTTTTTGTAGACTGGACACTGGTTCAGGTCCATCTGGTGGGGTTTCCATAACCTCCTTGCTCAAGAGGACAGGTGACTCACCACAGTTACAGGACATTTTGAGAGATGCTCATAGTCCCCTGGAACTAGTTGACCTAGGAGGGCAAAGGAGCAAAAACTGTCCTTTATGTCCCCCTGACCAAATTAGTATAGGCCTCAAAGTATGTCTGTTAAACATCCAAGGTTAGTTCCACCAGTCTGGTACTTTTAATTACCGTGTGCCATGTAGACAGAGCTTGGGAAAAGACCAAACACTCTCAGATAAACCTTGCCTAGGCATATATTACATTCTTTGATCTGGTTGTATGTATAATTTGTCAGTAGGTTGTTGGCCTAATATGGTTCCCTCTGGTTTTCTAAAACTAGCTGGGCATTGTTTATCTCTCACATTGTCTAACCCTTCCACCATGGTTTCCCCATTTAAGGTGCCCCCGTTTTTTCCATTTCTCCCTTAATAATACCCTTCTTCTAAGGTCCCACCTCTCTTGAGGTCCTTCTTTCCATTTATCCCCTAGGTTCCTTGTATAACCTTCCCTCCCCCTCCCCTTAAAATAACCCCATTTTTGTCCATATCTCCCTTGTTAACACCTGTTTTCTACTGTTCCTCACTTTCAGATTCTTTCTTTTCCTTTACTTCCTGGGTTCCTCGTCATTATCCTGGTTCCTATAGTTATGTCTGGATACATATGCTCTTATAAGGATTTGGTGCTAGGACACATATGAGGGAGAACATATGCCTTTTTTTTTTTTTTCCCGAGTCTGTTACTTTACTTAGTATAACAGTTTCTAGTTCCATCCATTTATCTGCAAATTTCATGATTTCATCTTTCTTTACTGCTGAGTAAAATTCCATTGTATAAATGAACCACATTTTCATTATCCATTTGTCAGTTGAGGGACACTTAGGTTGCTTCCATCTCTTAGCTATTGTGAGAAGAGCAGCAACAAACATGGATGTACAAGTGTCTCTGCAATAGGATGAGTTCTTTGGGTATATGCCAAGGAGTGGTATAAAAGGTCAAATGGTAGATTCATTTATCGTTTTTTAAGAGTTCTCCACACTACTTTCCATAGGGGTTGAACAAGTTTGCAGCCCCACCAGCAGTGGATGAGTGTTC
>NW_008332644.1:2337117-2338695 GCF_000622305.1 Nannospalax galili | reverse complement strand
CTCCATTTAGAATGATGTTGGCTGTGGGTTTGTTATATATGGCTTTAATTATGTTGAGATATGTTCCCTTCAGTCCAGTTCCCTCTAGTACTTTGAACATAAATGCATGTTGAATTTTGTCAAAGGCCTTCTCTGCATCTATTGAGATGACTATATCTTTCTTGTTTTGAGCCCACTTATATGATTTATGACGTTTATTTTGTTGAGATTTTTTTGCATCTATGTTCACTAAGGACATGGGTCTATAGTTTTCTTTTTTGGTTGTACCTGCTTTGGTATTAGAGTGATGCTGGCTTGATAGAAGGAATTTGGAAGTTCTCCCTCCATTTCTATCTTTTTGAATAACTTAAGTAGCATTGGATGTAGACCCTCTTTAAATGTCTGGTAGAATTCTGCTGTAACTCCATCTGGTCCTGGGCTTTTTTTAGTCAGGAGGTTTTGTATTACTGTTTCAATTTTCTTATGTGTTATGGGTCTGTCTAAACTGTTAATCTCTTCTTGGTTTAGGTTTGGTGTTTCCCATGCTTTTAGGTATGCATCCATTTCTTTTAGGTTTTCAAATTTAGTATCATATAGGTTTTTATATTTAAAAAAATTTTTTTTTCGGAGCTGGGGCCCGAACCCAGGGCCTTGCACTTGCTAGGTAAGTACTCTTCCACTGAGATAAAACCCCAACTCCATTTAAAAACATATTTTATTTATTATTTTTATTTTATGTGAATGAGTGTATTGCGTCATGTATGTGAGTGCACCTGTGTCGTGCAATGCTGCGGAGGTCAGAAGAGGTTTTCAGATTCCCCTATCCTTATATGTTATGGGTCTGTTTAAACTGTTGATCTCTTCTTGGTTTAACTTTGGTGGTTCCCATTTTAGATATCCACCCATTTCCTTCAGATTTTCAAATTTAGTAGCGAATAGGTTTGTAAAATATTCCCTTATAATGGCCTGGATCTTTTGGGGGTCTGTTGTGATTTTTTCCCCTTCCATCTCTGATTTTGTTGATTTGGATTTGCTCTTTCTTTCTTTTGGTTAACTGGGCTAAGGGACTGTCTATGTTGTTTAGCTTTTCAAAGAACCAGCTCTTAGATTCATTGATTCTTTGTATTGTTTTCTTTGTTTCAATTTCATTAATTTCCACTCTGGTTTTTGTTATTTCTTCTTGTGTGCTGGGTTTGGGCTTCATTTGCTGTTGCTTTTCAAGTGTTTTGAGTTGCAACATTAAGTCATTTATTTGTGATCTTTCCGATTTTTTAATGTAGGCACTTAGAACTCTAAACTTCCCTCTAAGGACTGATTTCAGTGTGTCTCAGAGGTTTTGTTTTGTATTGTCCTTTTTGTTTAGTGTGAGGAATACTTTTATTTCTTTCTTAATTTCTCCTTTGACCCAGTCATCATTCAGGAGGAGTGTGTTGTTTAATCTCTATGTTCATGTGGTTATTGGGGATTCTTCCGGTGTTGATTTTAAGCTTTATTGCATTGTGGTCTGATAGAATGCATGGAATTATTTCAATCTTTTTGTATTTGTTGAGGTTTATTTTGTGCCCCAGTACAAGGTCAATTTTGGAGAAAGTTCCATGG
>NW_008332644.1:2316336-2336461 GCF_000622305.1 Nannospalax galili | reverse complement strand
ATTCTTGATATAGCTGTGCATTTCCTCAGTTATACCTTCATTGAATTTCTTTCAGTCACCCCTTTTGTATAGTAGTTCCTTTCTTCAGCTTTGTATTACTTCAAGAACTCTCTGAAGGGCTGATTTTGTGGACATGAATTGTTTCAGCCTATTTATGTCATGGAAGATTTTCCTTTCCCCTTCAACTATGATAGATATTTTGGCTGGGTATAGTAATCTGAGTTGGCATCTGTGGTCATTTAGAACTGGGAATACTTTGGTCCAGGCTCTTCTGGCTTTCACAGTTTGCACTGAAAAGTCAGCTGTAATCCTGATGGGTTTTCCTTTGTATGTGATTTGTTGTTTTTCTTTTGCAGCTTTCAGTATTGTCTCTTTGTTCTGAACGTTTGGTGTTTTTACTATAATGTGCCATAGAGAGTTTCTTTTCTGGTCCTCTTTGGTGTTCTACATGCTTCTTGTATTTGTATGGGCATGTCTTTTTTTAATTTTGGGTAATTTTCTTCTATGATTCTGTTGAAGATCTGTTCCATCCTATTATCTTGAGATTCTTCTCCTTCCTGTATGCCTATGATTCATAAGTTTGGTCTTTTATGGTGTCACACAATTCTTGCATATTCCCTTCTTGTTTTTTTTAAAAAATTTTTCATCATCTTTGCTTGAGTGGTCTAATTCGTCCACTTTCTCTTCCAGTCTTGATACTCTGTATTGTTTCACTTCCTTCTTCATTTCAGCCTGAGTATTCTTCAATATTTCTAACTCTTTTCTGAATTCATTGTTTATCCCTATCTTCCTTCAGTTCTTTGATTTCTTTCTTTGTGTGTTCTTTAAATTCACTGAATTCTTTTATCATGTTTATAACTCTTCTTTTGAGTTCCATGTCCTGTGTTATCTCTAGGGAGTTCTCATTGTACTCCTCTGAGGGACTATTGGTACTTGGTGGGGATATATTATTTTGGTTTTTCATGTTATTGTTTTTTCTTTGTGACTTTGATGTGAATTTCCTTCATAGTTTCTGACTCTTGTGTGTGACTCAAGCCTTCCTTTGTTGAGTTTTTTTTTTTTGTTTCTTTCTTTTGAGATGGTTAACCATGTGACTAGTTTCATTGCTTTAAAAGGCAGGTGTTTCGGTGAACAGTCCACAAAGCAGGAAGGTACTTTAGAGTCCAACACTTTAATAAGGACAGCCTCTGATATAGTTAAACTCACTCCCAACCCACCAAATGTACTTGAACCCGTGTCCAATCTATAAAGAGGAGGGTCAACACAGAGGAAACATTTCCTCCATGCTTCCAAGTGAAGCCAGCCACAGTCAATTAGGTCCTTTGACTTATCTTCCCAAAGGAAGAAATGTTAAAAAAAAAAAAAAAAAAAAAAAAAGGAGCCAGGGACTCTTCCCCAGCCCATGTGATCTCTGAAGTGCAGATCCTCAAACAACCTTAAGAGTAAAAATAAAGGGGAGGCAGAGGCAGGCAGATCTCTGTGAGTTCAGGGCCAGCCTGGTCTACATAGTGAGTTCCAGGACAGCTGGGGCTACAGGGAGACCCTGTTTCAAAAAGACCAAAAAAGAAAAAAATTGGTTTATCTGGGCCAACTGTATGGTCTCAAATGCCCAAAGGGAAAGTATAACCAAAGATTAAAGGGATCAGTATAATTCTTTAAGAGTCCATGTGTATGGCTAAAGGCTACATAACAAGAAACAATGCCAGACAGGAGGTACCTTCGAGTTGTTGGCCAGGGTGGCCCAAGTGACTCCCAGACAGTAACCCAGCGTAGAACTGGGAAAATGAACAGCAGACCCCAATCTTATCTAAAGGAATATTGGCAACTAATTGTTGCTAGATGAGGAACAGCTGATCTTCCTAAAACAAGGACCTCCAGACAGGCTGACTAGATTCAGCAGATGGACAAGCACTGAGGAACATCTGGGCATGCTGACAACACAGTGGTCAGTAACAGGGATGACAGAGTATATGGGCTCCAGTGGGGGGAGGGTATGGGAGGATGCCATTTGGGATGTGGGTATATAGATGAATAAGATTGGGATGTTCTGTATGAAATACACACACACAAAAAATCAACAAATAAAAAAATGAATTATATTTGAAGAAGCACAAAAACTTGCTTCATGTTAATTAGTAGAGGTGAAAAACATTATCATTGAAATCTACCTGATGACTTTATATCCATGTTCAGGTGGGAAGGATCTCAGAAAGTAACCAACTGTGACTAGTAATAACCAGATATATACAGATTAGAGACACATATGCAAACATCTAAGTGTTAGTAGCATTAAGAATGAGTTTTTCTGTATGAAATTTTAAAATGAAATGGAGATCTTTTTTAAAAGTTAAAAATTCATTCAATTTTATGTGTTACAGGGTTTATACTGAGTTCAATATTGTATAAGTGTATCAGTTGAACTGTGAATCTAAAAATTTACAGCCAATTTTGAAAGAAATGAATCTTTACTCTGGAAATTGTCATTGAATGTGTTAATGGTGTAATAAAATGCTGCTTCTATCATGTGGTTATTAAATAATTTTTTAAAAAATGTTCATCAGAAAAAAAAAAAATCTCACTCCCGTCCTCAGCCAGGTAAGAGCTGATATTAAGAAATAAAAAAAGCCATGTATATGAAGTTCTTTGTCCTGTGAGAACTGGGAGCTTGGCCCACAGTGGCTCTTAGTGAGTATTGGGACATACACAGTACATTCCTTCCCCATGCAAGGCTTCGGGGCTATCACTTTCAAAGAAGTCCAGTGTACAGCTGAGATTATTAAACAGCACAAGGAAATCACAGATAAACAGGCAAAGGAAAGTTGTGTTTCCAATTCCTGTTTTACCAAGTACTTGGTGAAACTGCAAAAAGACATTCAGCACCAGAAACAGTAAACTTTAAAGACTCCATTTCCAGGAGAATTCAGCTGAGCAAACCCTAACCAGAATAAACAGCGCTCATCTGGAGATACAGCAGTTCCAGAAAGTACGTTCAAAGGGGAAAAGCCATGGTATTGCTCTGCGTAGTCATATAACCCTTTAGGAAACAGGGAAGATATCCTGAGTGCTCAGGGACCAGCACTAGGTACAGCAAAAACAGGCTCACTGGAGAAAAATGCACCCTCAGTTCTCAAAGGACTTTATATCTAAAGGGGATTGGGCTGGGGGCCTTTCCCCATGAACTAGACTGACCTGTGCTAACCTAGCATTCAAAGCCTTAAACAGGGTTTCTATTATCAACTCCCTCCAACAGGCAAGCTGTCAGACTGCCATGTGTGTAGCACTGGGCGTGACTAAACACACTGAGATCGAATGGAAGCTTACTTAGCCTCTACAAACACGTTAGTTTTTGTCAAGAAAGGTAGGAAGGTGCCTGACTAGCATGTCTAGCATGTGGAAACCCTAGGTTCAATCCCTATCACCACAAGGAAAATTTCAAAGGTGTTATCATTCCCTTAGAAGTCACTTTAGAACTGGGCACAGTGGGAACATGTACTGCCAGCACATGGGCAGCTGAAGCAGGAGGACTGCCACAAGTCTCAAGCCAGCCTGGGTTACAGAGTGAGATCCTGTCTCAAAAAAGGCCAAAAAATACCAACCACCACCAAACTAAATCCTAGATGACAAGAGGAATTCAAACTTTCTTCAACAAATGTAGATTCAGGTTTGAAACCAAAAGAGGGATTCAAAGAGGTGTTTGTGCCCGGGTGTTCAAAGCAGCACATTTCACAGCAACCAGGTGGTAGACGTGACCGCAGGTTAGATGAGTGGATGAAGGAAAGGGAGAAGGTATACATAGGGTATTATGTAGCCAGAGAGGACACTCCGCCGAGCAACAACACACAAGAATGTTGAAGACGGATAAGAAAGTTGGTCACAGTGACTGCGACTGCACGTAAGAGGTTCCTAGCGTAGTCAAATTCTTGGTGCCTGTGGAAGAATGGTTGCCAGGGGCTGAGGGGAAAGGGATGTGGGGAGTTAGGGTTTGATGGAACAGAGCTTCAGTTTAGGAAGATGGATAGTGATGCTCATACAACTGCCAATTTGCTAAAGCTGCTGACCCTACGCACTTTCAAATAACAGCCTGTGGGGTACTTGTTCCTCTGAGGGGCGGGCCTGCTGCAGAGAATTGGCTGCCGAGCCATCTTGCTGACCCTCAAATAGCCATTTTTACAAGCAAATGTTCTAGGCTGAGAGTATACCACAGTTGGTAGAGTGTTTCACTGGCATACATGGAGCCCTGGGTTCGATCCTCAGCACCCCATAAAATGTGGTGGTGGTGTACGCCTGTAATCCCAGCGCTTGGGAGGTACGAGGATAAGAAGTTCAAGGCCATCATGTACTACCTGAGACCCTGTCTTAAAAATAAACAGGGCCAGCAACATAGCCAACCCTGACAACCTGGGTTCAATCTGAAGAACCACTTGGTCGGGGGAAGACAACCAACTCCCCAAAGTTGTCCTCTGACCTGCACACATGAGCCATGGCATGGACATGTCCCTCCCCATCCCAGATAAAATTTAAAATAAAACAAAAAGTTGCCAGGCATGGTGATACATGCACATACCTTTAATTCCAGCAACTCGGGAGGCAGAGGTGGGTGGATCTCTGTGAGAAGGAGGCTAGGCTGGTATCCACAGTGAGTTCCAGACCAGCTGGGGTTACAGGGAGACCCTGTCTAAAAAACAAACAAAAAACCAACCCCACCCCCCCAAAAACAAAAAACCCCAATCCCCACATTCTTATGCAGTACAATCCGAAGCCTACTAATTCGATACATGCTGAAGTATGGAGATAGAAAAATATTAAGTCTTTAATTAAACCATTATGTTTCTGTAAGAGCCGAACACTTTGTATGTACAGTGAAAACACTACACTTCCTGACAGACAATAATCTCAAATCTAAGCTGAGGTGTTTCAAGCAGCTTTGTTGGCATGATAGCACACAAAAGGCAGAGTGCACATGTGCTCAGAACTAAAGCTGAGACAGTCACATGATGCAGCTCTAGCAGAGGGTGCCGGGGGCACCTTGAATTCATTATGTCTGTGTAGCTCGTAGCAGGTTTAGCACTATGTAGCTCAAGCTGGCCTTGAACTCGGAGATCCACTTGCCTTTGCCTGTCTCTGGACTGCTGGGACTAGGGTGTGCGCCACCATACCCAGGAAGCATTTGATTTTGAATTTATGGTGGTATGTTCAGAAACTTTATAGTCGTTAATTTTTTCATGACCTCAACATTCCATCATGCATCCCTATTTGGGGTCGTTACCCACAGTTTAGGGAGCTGGGCTCTAGAGCAAGCAGTCCTTGCACAAGCTGTCTCCCATGTCCTTGTTCAGGCAGTCACACAGATTCCAGTCATTAGAAGCGTCACTAAGGACAGCCCATCTTTGAGGGGAGAATTAAGCTCCATTTCCTTTTTAAAGCTCCAACCCTTAGCCAGGTGTGATGGCTCACCCCTGTACCGAGCACTCAGAGCCCTGAGATGCTGGGGCAGGGAGAGTGCCCAAGTCTGAAGCCAGCCTGAACTACACGGGGAGGTTGAGGACAGCCAGATCACAGCAAGCCCTTGTCTCAAAAAGGGCCTTGGGGGAGGCTGGAGATGAAGCTCAGTGGCAGAATTCTTGCCTATTATGCAAAACCCTAGGTTCCATCCCTTGCATGCTTAAAAACCAGATATGACAGAATACTGTAAGTATTCAAGACCAGTCTGGGAAAGGAAAAACCACACACATGCACACCCACAGAGCCCCAAGTTTTGTGGGGTTTTGAGACAGGGTCTCATGTAGCCCAGGCTGGCTTCAAACTCTTTATGTAGCTGAGGATCCTTGAATGCCAGATCCTCCTGACTCCATTTTCCATATGCTGGGATACAGGAGCAAGCCACCATGCTCAGTCCCCAGTTCCTGTCTTGAAAAAATATGAAAACTTAAGTGTATTTTAAGGCCAACCCAACACACTGATGTTTTACATTTATTTTCTTTTTATTTTCTGTGTATGAGTGTTTTGCCTGCATATAAGGGCATCCATGTGTGCAATGTCCGCAGAGGTCAGAAACAGGCATCAGGTCCCCTGGAACTGGAGTTATGGACAGTTGTTAGCTGCCATATGGGTGCTGGGAACCAAACCTGAGTCCTCTGCAAGAGTAGCCAGTGCTCTTAACTGCTGAGCCATATCTCCAGCCCCTAAAAATAAAAACTTAAACTCTATTCACTAAAACACCATGAAGTTACTGAAGATATTTGCAACACATTAAATGACAAATAATATGCAGAATACATACTCATGTGTGCCAGAGTTCAAATGAAACTTGATCCCCAGTGCAAGGGTATTGACTGTGGGCAATAGGCAATCCTCACCAATAGACTAGGTGCCCTTATAAAACAGCCTGGCAGAAAGAGCTAATCCTTTAAGAGGTTCTCACTTTATCGACATTCAGGAAAATGCATATTAAAGCCTAAGAAATACCCACCACATTGGCAAAAATCTAAGCCTGACAGCACCAATGGTGGAAGCATGGAACGATGGGATCCTCACTCCCCAGGGGCGGGAGAGCAAGATGGCATTTCTGAAAATGAGTCATGCCATCCTCCCAGGGCCGTAAAGCTCCCCTGCACATTTATGTCCTAATGAAATGTATGCAGACGTAGGGGAAAAGTACACTATAACACACAGGGCAGTCCTGTGTGCACACCAGTCCCTAAATGGGAAGCAACTCCTATAGATGCCTCTGAAGCCCACCTACAGCTGACTGGATTAACAGTGGCAGACTCATACAACAGGGCAGTATCAGAAAGACATGAGACCATAACCACCCGAAAAGCCAGTATTCAGCAGAAAAAGACATAATACACATGGTGTGATTCCACACATTCAAGAGCAAAACAGTCCAATCCAACTTGCACTGCTGGGATACATACACAGAAGGACTCATATACAGAGACAGTCATCACAAGCTGGAACACTAAATACTTCTGGAGGAGTGAGGCATGGTTGTGGAGCCCAGATGGCGAGCTCTTTAGGTGCTGGGAATATCCTGGTACAACCTAGGCTTGGTTGTGTTTCGTATTTTTACTCAATGCCATGCTCATACAGATGGGCCTTTGATTGCTGTGCATTATGAGCTCTCTTGATAATCTCAAGCAACTTGAAGGAGGGGAAAGCAATAGTGTGAAGGTGCTGTCTAAGGTTTCAGGTGATGAGGGGGTTTCTGGAGATTTCTTCTGTTGCAGTTTTAAGCTGTTATATAAATTGCCACACATACATAAAAGCAAAATAGTCTAATGAGCTTGTGTCCAAGTCACTCAACTTCAACCTGACCAACATTCCATCAAATCTTTTTCCATCCTCTCTCCATGGCCTCAGTCCAGATTTCTGAGCTCCAGGACTGCAACCATGATAAACAAAACATACATTAAACATACCCCGGGCATGGTGGTGCACGCCTTTAATCCAGCACTCAGGAGGCAGAGGCAGGCGGATCTCTGTGAGTTCAAGACCAGCCTGGTCTACACAGTGAGTTCCAGGACAGCTGGGGCTACAGGGAGACCCTGCTTCAAAAAACCAAAACAAAACAAAAAAATCCTTGCTACTGGAGCTAGGTGTGGTGGTGCATACCTGTAATCCCAGCACTCAGGAGGCTGGGGTAGGGCTGACATGAGTTTGCGGCCATCCTGTTAACAGTGAGCAGGCACACCAACCAGTGCTGCACGGTCTGAAAATCAGCTACAATATTTGAATCATAACTGTGTGTGACCTGCTGGCTGTCACTGGTTCCAAACACAGCTGTTCCCAGGATCATGAGCACAACCTTGCCAGGCAATTTCTTGATCATGAAAGTGTGTGCACGTGCTCGAGGTGACAGGTGACAGAGAAGTTGGGCAAGTCAGTTTTGTCAGTGTGTTTCCACAATCCTGTGTGGACTACCTGACTACCCTTGGGAAGGCCTGGCTCCGAGGTCATGTTTCTTCTACATGCTACCAGATTCAGTCATGTGACTCCTGTCCTGTGAACAGTGAACAGCAGGCAGCTCTTATCTGGGTGGTGACAGGGACCAAACTAGCAGGTCATCAGGAAAGGGACGATGGTGGTGGTTCACTATCTCAACAGCCCCCAAACTCTTACAATCAGGTCAAAGAACACTTAACCTTGTACATTACTTACACATTCTGGGAGAAGGACAATGATCTGCTGCTTCCCTGCTTTGTACAAGAGTGCACAGAAAATGTGTGGAGCTCAGTGAAGTGCTGGGTCTATTTTGAACCTTACCCATCCAGGAGGAAAAATGGGCTGCCTCAGGATAGTTTCTCCTGGCCTTGTCACTGAGGTGATGAAGCAGCCAACCTCTTTTGAGCTTGTGCAGCATCATGCCTTCAGGGCTCCAGGGAGCCACAGGGCTCTTCCTGCAGAGGTCACACCTAGGAAGCTGAGGGCCCACCTTAAGCAGTGGCAGAAGAGGCTGAACGGCAGTGAGCCCTGTAGCTCACCTGTGTGCTGCTTTCTTGACAAATAACGTTGGCACTGTTGCCCAGTCGTGAAGGCCAGAAATCACACAGACAACACGCAGGATAAGTCTAGGAGGTCAAGTGCAATTGTGCGCAGGAGAAACAGGATAATTTTATTATCATGTTTGGCTTAAAATATACAATAGAAGTTCTACAATTCCGTATTAGACATGATTTATAACTTAACACATTAAAAAATGACAAGAGAAATGAACTAGTACAAACTACAAAACTACAAGAGCAGAGAGAGGCTACTTTTCTGATAAAAATATGTGCTATAGTTAGACTTCCTTAGAAACTATTTTGCAACCACTAAGTGCCTTCACCAACCCATTATCCAAACACTTCCTAAATTTAGGAACTGATGATCAAATGGCCTGAAACATGTACTTGATCTTGTTTTTCAGGTACAAAATATCAGTATTTCAAGAAAACAAAATATTTTCTAAGTACAGAGCTTTCTGAAAACTTCCAATGACCTTTTCGGGCCCAGTACCTGACTGAAATGTTCAAATGTTTATATTGCACACACAAAAAATTTGAGCAGCATCCCACATGTATGAGAAGCTGATGAAAAATAGGATTGGAACCCCCCCTAAATTGTTCCACTTACGTGATTTAAATATATATATATTTTCTGTATCTTTAATTAGCATAAGTAAAAAGGTAAATTTCTGAACAGCACAGAAATACAAACGTATTTAGAGTTTTACAAAATATATCCAACTTCTTAGACATGCACAACCTTTTAATATTGGAGTGGAATACCCTAAAAGGGAGCCAATTTCTTCTCCATAATGAAGCAAGAAGTCAGTACAAAGTTATTTATATGAAAAAAATAAAGATGCAAATTCCTTTTGTCTATGACAAATGTTTGTGGAAAGTTTGAACTTATGGAAAAACAATTCCAAAGTCATGAAGTTTGAAGACTTGGAATGAGAAAGTCCTACATGGCACATTATGTTATGTGGAATGACAGTCACCTTCAAGTAACTCTGTCCTACTTAAAGTCCATGAAGGGATGGGGGTAGAAAGCCCTGGATGATGTGCCATTTCTCACCCAAGATCCAGAGCATGCAAATATTGCCATTTCAGGGGTCCAACCAATACCCCACTATACTAACAGGCCAGTGCAGCTCCCACCACAGACCAGTCAGCAGCTGCTGATTAACAGGTTGCCCTCCACAGAGGTGATAGCAGAAATGTGCCTGTGGTTACAGATAAGGATGCTGGGGCCTGCAGGACTTCCAAGCTCATCACTAACACTGGAGGGAAGAGGACCAATGGCTGTTAACTCCCACAGAATATGTAACTTCAATAAAACTGACCACCAGGGAGAGAAGGCTATAGCTGTATTCAGAAATGCATAAACAACAGATTAAGATTCTAACTTCTTTCTAAAAAAACCTCCTAACTTTTAGCAGATTAAATGCACTTAAAATACCCCCATTTAGATTTTAATTCCCCGATTCCTCGGTCATTTATCAACTTCTCATTCTTCTTTTCCTAATTTGTTTCCTAATGAAAGTTATTTAAGATAGTAAACATGCAGTACAGAGCTTGGAAAGTAGAAGGGTTGAAGAAGTTGAGCTCTGCTTTGCAGCCAAAGAAAACTTTCTTTTTTCTTGTCTTTTTGAGACAGGGTCTCCCTGTAGGTACAGCTGGCCTGGAACTCACTATGTAGCCCAAGTTGGCCTTGAACTCACAGAGATCCTCCTGCCTCTGCCTCCTGAGGGCTGGGATTAAGGGCGTGTGCCACCACGTAGATGAGAACTGTTTTCAGGCTTGGGAGTTAGTGAGTCAGTAATGGATTTGGGGATAGACTACTCACACGGGTCAGGAGGCAGGCAGTTTCTATGTGTCTAGCCCAGGGGCCCACAGCTTTCATTCTCTTCCTTATCATCACCAGCAGTCTACAATGGAATCTGAGTTCTGCAAGCCTGAAAAATGCTGGTTGACTTTGGTTCCCTCAGGCTTAGTTGCAAATACTCAGTTCTTAGAATCAGCTTCAGTGCCCCTGCCAACCACCCTTAGAAACTCTAACATTTCCCCGAACCTGAAGTAGAGTTATAATCTCTTGACCATTCTGATAGAAGTTTGATATTCTCAGATAGTTTTATGCTGAAAACAGTTAAGTGACTATTTTAAGATTAAATTATTTGTTTGTTTGAGACAGGGTCTCACTATGTAGCAGTGGCTAGCCTGAAAACTGCTTTATAGCCCAGGCTGGCCTCTGCCTCCCAGTGCTAGGAATAAAGGCATGCGCCATCATGACCCGCCTTCAGAGTTAAATTCTCAACTACAAATATTGAGAAGATTCAATTAAAATATACACAAGTCTAGAACAGTGGTGTGTATTGTAATCCCAGTTATTCGGGAGACTGAGGTGGAGGGATGGGAATTTTGAGAACTACCTGGGCAAGACAGAGAGACCCTCTCTCACCAAAACCAAAGCAACCCCCGACCCCACAGACACACATGCACATGTACACACACACGGGAATGTGATACTAAAGCTGAGTTAAATTTTATTTCACATTTTTTTTGCCCCAAGTAGATTCCAAAGTGAGTGTTTACTGCTTTTGAGTACTGGGAGATTGGCATTCTTCTGCAGTCATGTAAATTAAAGAATGGGTCATTATCTTGCTGGTTAACCTCTCAGGGCTCTACAGTAATTCTTAGCAGTGTTAACATGAAATGAAAAGGATGCGTTCTTGGGGCTGGAGAGATGGCTCAGTGTATTGGCTACTCTTGCAGAGGACCTGGGTTTGGTTTCCAGCACCCACACAAAGCTAAAAAGCATTCGTAACTAACCCTAGTTCCAGGGGCTCCAACACCCTCTTGTAGCCTCTGTGGGCACTGCACACATGGGTGGACTTACACACATGCAGGCAGGACACTCACACACATAAAATAAAAAAAATAAAATATCTTTAAAAATTAGTTCTTTACAGTCTTAGAACGCAGAGCATTGATTAAAGTATCCTTCCAGTTCTGTCTGGCATTACTTTCTTCTCTCCAAATATTTCCTGATGTTAACTTTCCTGGCTGAAGAGAATTAGTGACACCCTCCCTTTAAGCCCATCAATCTGTTATCACTGAATTCTCAAGTTATTGTATTCAAATGCAAGTAGGTTTCCATATTTAGTGGTCTATGTAAAATCCTCAAATTTCAAAACTTAGGGACATTAGATTATGCTCCTTAGGAGAGTCACTTTATAAATCAACAAGTCATAATGCTTTCTCTATGTTTTTTTGTTACTGAAAAAGACTGTTTCCACAAGTACTCCCTGAGAACACCCATTCGACTTTCCTTGAAAAGTAAACGACAGCTATGAAGCAAACAACATGTGCTCCAGCTGTGCAGAGCAATCAGAAGTTGGCAAACTCATGCCCGTGGCAACAATAAACCAGGTATAACTTCATCACACGTGGCTCATGGCATGGGTGTCAGCTTGTTCTCTTGCTTCCTGCTTCTCTTTCTGGTGTATGTAGTATGTGTGAATGCAATCATATGCATGGAAGCACAGATGTGGAGGTCAGAGAACAGCTTTCAGCAGTTGGTTCCTGCCTTCCACTTTGTTCTGATGAGGGTCTCTCTTGTTTCTGAGATTTCTCTGCATGTCCCAGGCTAGCTGACTCATGAGCCTGGCAAGTCCTTACCCGCTAAGTTACCTCCTTGGTCTGCTTCTTGCTTTTTTAAATGTGAGCTAAGCTGCAACATCTATTTATTCTTCACTGATCACTTTGCTTTTCTTCTGAAGGTGGCAGGAATTCATTTGACTACAAGAGGACTTCAGTCAGGGACATGGGAAGGCCAAGAGCCTTTGAAAGGCTTCATGCAGAACAAGACTAAGAGAAAGCCTATGTGTCCCTAACACCCAACAGAAAACTGCTCAAAGAAGAACCAAGGCACAAACTGTAGATAAAAAGTGCTGATTAAGACTGCAACACAGGGGCTGAGAGATGGCTCAGTGGTTAAGAGCACTGGCTGCTCCTCCAGAGGACCCAGGTTCAGTTCCCAGCACCCACATGGTGGCTAACAACTGTACATAACTCTAGTTCCAGGGGATCTGACACCCTCTTCTGGCCCTCATGGGCACTGCATACAAGTGGTACACTTACATACGGGCAGGCAAAACATTCATATACATAAAATAAAAATAAATAACTTTAGAAAAGACTGCACATTAGAGGAGATCAAGCTAATGCATGGCTCTGTGAAAACACTGCCTAAAGACACATCACCAACACTGCTGAGCCACACTGCTGCTTCCCTAAACATTCATCTGCACAGTCAGGAAGAGGAACGCATAGTGTTGCCTCACAGCAACTTTGCCAGGAAAGAGATTAATGTTAAACGACATCCCATCCTCAGAGCTTCCCCCTCTGACTGTCATGGTCCTGGGACAAAGTGAACTGGTAAATGTGTTTTGTGGATTAAAAAAAACACAACACAAAAATTCATCCTAGAACAGAGCAAAATAATACAAGGTGAACTGCCTGGCCCCTTAACTTTACAAGCAAAATTCGGGGCTAACTTTAGAGAAAGTAAAATAGCAATATAACTTAATTTTAGTAAATATACATTACAATGACCATCTAAATATTTAAACGGCAAAACAGAACAAAATATACAGATATGAAAATTCTAAAGTAAACAAATATACACTCTCCAAACTTAAAATTCACTAGAAGTTCAGTGTGTGCACTAATTAGGCTCAGAATGAAAAGTAGTCAGATTAAGCCCCAACCTGGAAAGCTATCTCTGCTACGGTTGTGACTTCTGTTCAGCAGTCCACACACTCATTTAGACAGAGCTCACCCATCCATGTAAACAGTTTGATATCCTGGTCCCTGGCTATGGCCTGTGGATGAAGGAGACCCTGGGAGCAGCGGAGGGGCAGGGAGCACTTACACCTAAGAAAACAATGCAACCCTTGCCTCCGGGTTCAGGGCTTCCCATTAGGTGGCTCAGGGAGGCTCTGGGGGGTGGATGTGGTGAATGTAGACAGCCATGAAGACATAGCTGTCTTTGCACTGGAAAAAGCTCCTCCGACTGACTGGCCTGGGTAGAAAAGAAAAAAGGAAAAATATATGAACTTTATAAAAAAGTTTGTTTTGCATGCTAGGAATGAAATTCAGGGCCTTGTACATGCTAGGAAGTCCTGTACCACTGAACTACACCTTCAGCCTATATTCATTAAGAGACAGTGAAAATTCAACAGTCATGAATAAGGTTAACTCACTGAAACAAATTACCAAAATACTGCCTAAACTTCCGACTCAAAATAATTTTCATGGGAATGTCTTTAAATGAAACCAGGTATTTCTTACCATAGGAGCCCACACTAAGCAGTTTGTAGGGATTAATAAAACTATTTAATAGCCACAGCATTATCAATCCTGGCTGTGGATCCAAGTTATTTGGAGAGCCTAAATAGTCAAATACTTTGTACCTGAAGCATCAGGTTGCCAATTTAATAACCATTCATACAGGGAGTGGCTCAAGGCTGACTTAAGGAAATTTGCTAGTCATCTAAAACTGTACTACATTAAACATAGAAATACAGAGCACTGAGGCTGGAGAGATGGCTCAGCGGTTAAGAACATTGGCTGTTCTTGCAGAAGACCCAAGTGTCAATCATAGCACCCACATGGCAACCAACAACTGTCCGTAACTCCAGTCCCAGGGGATCTGACAGCCTCTTCTGACTTCCATGGGCATTGCATGACACATGTGCACTTACTACATGCAGGCAATACATGCATACACATAAAATTAAAAAAAGAAAAAAATAAAGAGCAGAGCACTATGCTGGGTGTGGTGGTGCATAGTTTTAATACCAGCACTTGGGAGACAGATGGATGTCTGTGCGTTCAGGGCCAGCCTGGTCTACACAGTGAGTTCTAGACCAGCTGGGGCTACAAGGAGACCCTGTCTCAAAAAGACCAAAAAAGGGAAAAAGAAGTCATTTGCAAGCTTTAAATTTCAGGCTATTCTGATAGTGTAAGAGCATGCCACCTTTCCAGCTCAGTCCTACCCTGTACCTCCTTTTGTCCAATACATACACGCTGTATACACCTGCTTATCAGATTGACTCTCATGTTGTCACAGTGCCTGTGTTCCAGTAATCCTTATTTTACTTAAAAAGGGCCAGAGCAGTGATGCTGGCAATTTGAGCAAGCCAAAGAGAAGTTGTGAAGTGAGAAAGTAAGCAGAATGTAGTTCTATAACTCCATTAAAGCATATTGTTACAACTACTCCATCTTACTGCTGTTAATCTCTGACCGTGTCTAATTTACATGTCAATGTTTATCACAAGTGTATGTGTAAGGAAAAATATGGTATATCAGTGGTTTTGGGCATTCTCGGACTCTTGGGATATATCACCGCCCTTGGATAGGGGGAACACTACTATAATGTGAATACATTACACATTATCTATAATGAAGTTAATTTCTTTATTAAAATAAGAATTGAAAATCAATAAAATATGTAATTGTATACAAATAAAAGCTTATATATCAAATTCCATTCCTCTGCAATAAAATGAACCTAGTAGTAGGGCCGTGTGTTCTGTGCCTGTCTTGTAGAGTGAGTCTATGCGGTCCTTTCACCATCTTTATACAGGTGCAAAGAATGCTAGCTACTACAGAGACTGCCTCACACTGGGCTTCTGAGTTCTGTTCATTAAAGGTTAACAACTTCCATGAGCTAAGGAGAGAGATGCCCTATTTGTGCAGATTAATATGAATAAATAAATAGAGGAATATAAAGAGGCTCTGAATGAAAGGTTATTGGAACTCTGCACTGCTGCAAGGTTTCTTTATGGTTTGAACATCAAGAGTCACATACAGGCTCATATGTTCGTACACTCTGTCCCCAGCTGGTGGTGCTATTTCGGTGGGTTATAGAACTTTGGGATCTGTGGTCTAGAGGGAAGCAGTGAGTTGTTGGGGTGGGCCCTTAATTAAGGCTCTATCTGCTTCTGGTTCTAGCTCAGCTTTCTGCTTCCTGATCCACCAGGACAGGAGGAGCACTGGCCAGCTGTTCTCATTGCTGTGAACATGTCATGAGGGACTGTTCACTAGGACATGAGTCAAAGTTAAGTCCCCCCTCAAGTTGCTTCTGTCAGGTATTTGGTCAAAGTGATGAGAAAAGTAATATAGGTCTGAAATTATATCAACACCAAAAGTTTAAAACATAAGAGAAGAAAAAAGGGAATTTCTTGAGATTCAGCAAAGAATAATCTTCAAAACACTTCAAGTGAAAAAAGCTAGGTGCAGAAGAATATACATAACATTATCCTCTAGCTTTGGGTGTGGAAATGACTTTTCTGGGAATGCCTTTTGCTACAAACATGGACATGTTTTTTTTTTTTTTTTTTTTTTTTTTTTATGAAACAAACAAGGGGGACCTGTGGAGTGACTTTTTTGGGACACCATCTCAGCTTGTTTACAAGGCCTTGGGCTACAACCTAAACATAGCTTTATCCCTTATGTCCCTTGACACAGGATTTTTGTGTGTGTTGTGAAAACATCAAAGCATTGATAGAAGCTGCAGCTGGAAGCAATGAGTTATCCCATGTCCAAACAACAGGTGTGGTGAGACTGATAACATCTGTTTGTGCTGGTGTGGTGATCTAAGTCAGCAGGGTCAGAAAGGGAAACCCCTCGCTGACAGGGCTCTGTTATCTTCCCTATGTCATGCAGGATGGACAGTTTCAATACAGAGAAGGCAAGACCTTTGTTATGGAGCACTGCTGCGAGAGAAATTGGAAGGAACAAGTTCTCAGGAGAGATGGGCCCCACCCACTCTTCAATGGATGCTAAGAATGTGGCATTTCACCACAATATTGGGGTATCTGGGACACACTGGCTTTGTCAAATGAGCTGGGGAGTATTACCTCATTCACTACTTTTTGAAAAGTTTCATGTTCTCTCTTCTTTGTGTTTAAAAGGAGTCAAAGAGAAGTCTGTAATCACAGCACTTGGGAGGCTGAGACAGGAGGATCCTGGGTTTGAGGCTAATTTTGGGTACATAGTGAGACTCTGCCTAGAAAGCAAAAAAAAAGAAGGGAGAGAAGAATCCAAAGTTAAGTCATATGAATGTGGATTAAGTTAAAAAAATCTTGCCATAGGGTTTTTAATTAATTTTTTGGTCTTTTTGAGACAGGGTCTCCCTGCAGTCCCAGCTGGCCTGGAACTCACTATGTAGACTAGCCTGGACTCAAACTTACAGAGATCCACCAGCCTCTGCCTCCAGAGTGCTGGAACTAAAGGTGCATGCCACCATGCCCAACGTTTTTAATTTTTTTTTTTTTTTGAGTCAGGGTCTCCCTGTAGCCATAGTTGGCCTGGAACTAGCTATGTAGACCTGGCTGGCCTCAATCTCACCTGCCTCTGCCTCTGCCTCCTGAATGCTGGGATTAAAGACATGTGCCACCATGTCCAGCCAGAGTTTTTAATTTCTTTAGCAGATAAAGAGCTACTCTAATTTTTAAATTTCTTATACATTAGTTTTGGTAATTTGTGTCTTTCAAAGAATTTCTACATTCATTTCTGTTGTCAAATTTGTTGACATGAACTTTTTCACAATACACCTTTGTCCTTCTGGATTCTGTAAAGCTTATAGTGTTACCACCCCTTTCATTCCTAACACTAGTAATCTGAATTTTTTTAAAAATCAGTCTATTTAGACAACATAAATCCTTCTTTATTTATTTTTTTGGTCTTTTTGAGACACGGTCTCCCTGTAGCCCCAGCTGTCCTGGAACTATGTAGACCAGGCTGGCCTTGAACTCACAAAGATCCACCTGCCTCTGCCTCCCAAGTGCTGGGATTAAAGGCATGCGCCACCACACCCAGCAATCCTTCCTTTAAGACAAAAACTTAAAATACCCTTTTGTACTATTATATGATCCATAGATCTCCACAACTTAGTGTTTTTCTAAAATATTTCAATTATTACTTCAATTTTATGTATATGAGTGTACTGCTGCATGTGTGTAAGTGTACCCATGTCATGCAATACCTGCAGAGGTCAGAAGAGGGCATTGGATCCCCTGGAACTGGTTACAGATGGTTGTTAGCCACTGTGTTAGGTGCTGGGAACTGAACCCAGGTTCTCTGTGAGAGCAGCCAGTGCTCTTAACCGCTGACCATCTCTCCACCCCACAACTTAATGTTTTTATGAATTATACACTGGAGATAGAAAATGTGACACATGACCTCAATATGCTTCTGCTAAAGGTATGCCTTACCAACAGCTTTTCCTGTTTGTACAACATTCCGGCTGGTTGTGACCATGACGTTTCCGATTTTTTTACCACGTTCACTGTTCTGAACAGAACTAAATAAAGGAAAGACGTGTTAAGTACATTTTTATTTGTTTGTTTTTGTTTTTTGAGACAGGGTCTCCTTGTAGCCCCAGTTGGCCTGGAATTTGATATACAGACCAGGCTGGTCTTGAACTCACAGAGACCCACCTATACCTCTCCTTCCCCAGTACTGAGATTAAAAGCATGTGCCACCATGTCTTGTGTTAAGTTAAAAACAAAAACCTCAAAGGTGGGCAAATGCCCACGGCCCAACTGCTTATAAGTACACCAAATTAGTATTGAGAAAGCAAGAAGCTAAATTATTTGTTATGAATAAATTTTGGAATGTACTAAAAGAACACAGAGATGAACTAAAGAGGTAAGGACATAAAATGTAAGGTTGAATCTCCCTGACAGACATGGTGTGCTGGACACCTCAAAACAGGACTGGCAAATCCTGTTGTTTCATACTGTTGCACATGGAACAGCTATGATTCTGAAACAACACAGTGTTGAATGAGAGAATGTGATGAACATATCTGGTTACTATACGAGGCACAAGTCCATCAAGTAGAAAAACAGAATACCCAACTGGCATGGAAGTCACGGCATAAATGCAGACAGAATAATTCCCCTTATTTTCTCTAAGTACTCACTGTGAGAATCTTAGTTTCATGTCTGACATTGAGTACTGGCCTTGAAAAGGATGGCTGTAAAACAAAGTTTAGGGTTAGACTATGAGTACTTCACCAATAAAAAGTTTTCACAAGAAACACTAGTAACCTCCTGGGTGACAGAAAAGGATGCAGTGCTCTGAAACTGACATCGGGTAACTAGGCTTGCACCACGCACACCATTTCTAAATAGGATTCAAAGGAAATTACTCAACTGCCATGAGCATTATATTCTTCCCTTGTAAGACAAATACAGGTGCCCATGTCTGTTGGGGGAACAGGAGACTGTATTACTGTTAGCCTCACATCACTACTTACTTCATCTGGGGTGGGGACCAAGCATCAAACCAGTGTAAAAACTTGCCAGGAAATCAGGTGAGTATCTGATTTAGGCCACAGTCATAAACTGTACCTTGATCTTGGTTATCTTGTAAGTGGTATGTTATTGGTCATGAGATGATTTGCTGATGGATCAGCAAAATCCTTAGTTCATTAGAAAAGCAACTAAAGGGGCTGGAGAAGAACACTGCCTGCTCTTGCAGAGGACCTGGGTTCGGTTCCCAGCACCCACGTGGCAGCTAACAATGGTCTTACTCCAGTTGCAGGGATCCAATGCCCTCTTCTGACCTCCCGAGGGCACTGCATGACATGGGTGCATTTACACACATGCAGGCAATACACTCATACACATAAAATAAAAAGAAAAGCAACTCAAAATGAGAAAGCGAGGAGGCAGAGGAAGGCGAACGCCAGCCTGGACGGAGTTCCACGCCAGCTGGGGCTGCAGGGAGAAAGTCTCAAAAAGACCCAAAAAGACCCCCCCGCCCCAAAAAAGCACTGTAATTTTCTAAAAGAAAAGTATTATTCTACTTTATTTCTGCCACCAAAGGAAAAACATTAAAAACAAAAACCAAACATACAACCACAGTTAAGTCTGTGAAGAGAAAAAAAAACTAAAATTCCAGTCTCATAGTCAGGTCCCTCTGTCTACTGCTACAAAGACATGACTGGAGTGAATTCACAGCTACTTCCAAAATGCTACAGGGTTTCAAATGACAAAATAGCTCTGGGCCAAAGTAAGAATATTGAATACTTCTCTCTCTTATGGATTACTGAATCATAGGATTGAACAATGTAACAAATCATATAATTGTGCTGGGAGTTGAAGGCAGCTCAGTGGTAAACCATCTACCATGTAACATATTGAAGGCCCTGGGCTCAATTCTCAACACTGCAAAACATCACAGAAGCAAAATAAAAAAACAATTAAAAAAAAATTGCATGGGGCTGGAGAGATGGCTCAGTGGTTAAGAGCACTGACTGCTTCTGCAGAGGACCTGGGTTCGATTCCCAGCACTGACATGGTGATTAACAACTACCTGTAGCTTTAGTTCCAGGGGATCTGATGCCATCTACTGACCTCCTCAGGCACTGCATGACATGGGCACACACACACATGCAGGCAATACACTATACACATAAAATAAAATAAAATATTAATAAATATTTTTAAAAATCACATAATCTAGCCAGGTGTGGTGGCGCATGCTGTTAATCCCAGCACTCGGGAGGCAGAGGCAGGTGGATCTCTGTGGGTTCAAGGCCAGCCTGGTCTACATAGTTCTAG
>NW_008332644.1:2305831-2316286 GCF_000622305.1 Nannospalax galili | reverse complement strand
AAAAATAATAAAATAATAATAATCTTTTTTCAAAAGATTATTTTCACATAAGCTTTTTCAAAGTTCCTAGAAAGGCTGTATTTAATGGATGAAATGTGCTTGCTGCTTGGTAAGTTAGAAGACTGCTGTTCTTTCCTTTAGGTGCTGAAGAAAGGTTCATAGATCTAAAAAATTATAGTTTGGAATATTTCTAAATTATAATTCCCAATATTTACTGAAGATTATCATTTCTTTTCAAAGCATTTTATTTGATGAACACCTCCCCAGCCCTCAACCCTGAATTTGTATTTCCTTTTCAGATCTATTCATTTTTATTTTATGTGTGAATATTTTGCCTGCATGTATGTAAGTGCACCACATGCATGCAATGTTTACGTGTTGGATCCTCTGGAACTGGAGTTACAGATGGTTGTCGGTCACCACGTAGGTGGTGGGAATTGAACCTCGGTTCTCTGGAAGAGCAGCCAGTACTTAACTTGCTAGTCCCTCATTTCTCATTTTTAACCTAGTGAAAATATTTAGAACCTGCCAATTATCACTGCATGATGGAGAACTCTTCCTCTTTTTTCTGTTTTTTGAGACAGCATTTTGCCATGTACCTCAGACTGGTCTCAAACCTAGAATTTTCCTGCCATACTCTCCTGAGTATGGGATTATAGGCATGTGCCACTGTGCCTAGCTGTTCTCCAGTTTGTTAATTCCCATAATCTTCTTTTTTTTTTTAAAGCTTTATTTATTTTTATTTTATGTGTATGCAAGTATTGCCTGCATGTAGGTAAGTGCACCCATGTCCTGCGATACCCACGGAGGTCAGAAGAGGAGGCTGTCGGATTCCCTGGGACTGGAGTTATGGACAGTTGTTAGCTGCCATGTGGGTGCTGGGATTTGGACCCAGGTCTTCTGCAAGAACAACCAGTGTTCTTAACTGCTGAGCCATCTCTCTAGCCCCTCTTAATTTCTTTGTATTTGTCTGAGTACTATTTTACAATCCTTTAAAACCCACTTCAGCAAAGCTTGTATGGACTTGCATTAAAATCTCCAGGGCCAGTTCAAGTAACTGACATCAGATGCAGTAACCCCAAATATGGCCTCAAGTACTGGACAGGTGACAATTAGGGTGACCCACCTTGTGAGCACAGTCATCCCAAGTGTCCCTAGTAAACAAGCTCACATCTGTTTCCCCTTGGAGTGCCACAGAACAAGGCCTGTAGTTAATAAGGCCTTATTTTGTAGTCTTACCTTGAGCTTAGTTCTTTCATTCAATAGCATTAAAATATTGTCTGCTTTGCCAGGTGTGGCAGCGCACATCTTTGATCCCAGCACTTGGGAGGCAGAGGCAGGTGGATCTCTGTGAGTTCGAGGCCAGCCTGGTCTACATAGTGACTTCCAGGACAGCTGGGGCTACAGGGAAACCCTGTCTCAAAAAGACCAAAACAAACAAACAAACAAAAAACCCCAAAATATTGTCTGCTTTTACTTCTTTTTAAAATATATTCATACAGCAATATAGCCTTTTGCTATACTGTATAGCCAAGAATAATGGCTAAGTTCACCAAGGTTAGGGTTCAACCTATTAATTTTTCTTGAGATGATAGAAAGTTTAACAGACCTGTTCTCCAAGATGTTCCCAAGTCACCTCACCATATCTCCACGTTGGTATTATTTAAGTCTGTATGTTAGAGCTAGTATGTGTATTTAGCCTTTCTAATGTCACTTAAATCCCATTTCTTTCTACTTTAGCTAAGTACAGTAAACTCTAGTTCCCAAATAAGATAGTGGTGAGTGTAAAGTTGACTTTTTCCATTTCTCACCAAGCAATAAAGGTTTAATATACAATCAAAACAGCCAATGCATGCTTGCATTGTTAAAAATAGTATTTTAATCTTATAATTTAGAAAAAAAATGAGCTTCCGGCATGTAAGTATTCTATCAATTGAACCTAACTCTTCTGTTCACACACTGATGTCATTTTATGACTGCAACATCTACAGTATGTCTTCATGCCTCTAGAGGGGAGCGTTTTCACCTAGTCAGCAATCAACACTGAGGAAGGCATTACATCTTCAAGTCTAGGATTTCCTTCTAGGTTTCTGTGGTGGTTAGCACTGTCAACTTGTCAGGCTCTAGAACCATGTACTAGACAAACATGTGGGCATGTCTTTGAAGGAGCTTCTAGCTGGGAATAATTGAGCTAGGAAAAGAGGTCTTAACTGTGTGTGGCACCACTTCACAGGCTAAGGTCCTAGACTGAACAAAGACAGCAAGCTGAGCAGAGGCACTCACCGCTCTCTGCTGTGCTGCACCCCCAAACTGTGAGCAGATTAAGAAAAATAACTAATACAGCTTCAGTCTTACTACAACTGGTGTTTTTGTGTTGTTACAGTGGTAGTGCTAGGGACTGAGCTCAGGGCTTCACACTTGCTGCCTCTAAGCTATACCTCCTGTTTGACAATTCTGTTTACATACAGATTCAGGGAAAGGGGAAAAGAACCATCATGTGTGAGTATTATTATGTGCAAGACTCTTCTTGTCTGAACCACACTGAGAGCTGGAAAAACGTTAAAACTTCTAATCCTACCAAGCACAAGACTCTAGCACTACAAACTAATCAACCAATCAAACAAAAAACAAAAACAGAAAACAACAAAAAAATCCTGTGCTTTTTGAGTAAGGATTTGAATATAGTTGGAAAGCAATTTGAAAGTTGCTTCTCATCAAGCAGGAGTCTTTTTAACAAAAATGTTTCTGTAAAGCAGCCATTTTATACTCTGCCAGCCTTCAGAGGACGTGCTTACTTGGGGTTGATCTCTGTGAGTGCCGGGTGTTTGTTGCTGTTCCAGACTCTGTAGTTGTGAGTGTTCTTCCAGGCTGTAACGAAAGTTGTCCCATAGTCTGATAACATCTTTTCATTGTCTGTAAGTAAACAGGGAAAGAGGTTGAGCTGGACTGCAGTTATTCAGGGATGAAGGTTAATAACTAGAAAGAGTAAAGGAACGGTTTTATACCCCACCTCCCACTTTTTTGGAGGTGGGAGATAGCCTGTCAGATATCAGGAAACTTGGGTCTAGTTCCCAAAACCTGTTAAGAAGCTATGTGGTCTGTGGCAAGTCATTTAATCACACACACCTTCATTTTCCTACCTGGAAAATGTGAGGGATTGAGCCAGATATTTTCCAAGGTTTCCACATTCTCCTTATAATTATGAAGATAATATTACTTATTAAACAAAAACTACAGACTTGACTGTGAGAGAACATGCTGATCTAAGCATAAGTCAAAAGCAGAATATCTTAGCAAATGTCATTTTCCTAAAAGACTAAGAAGGAATATGTAAACTGGCTCTTTATTTTTTATTTTTTGGTCTTTTTAAGAAAGGGTCTCCCTGTAGCCACAGCTGGCCTGGAACTTAGTATGCAGACCAGGCTGGCCTTGATCTGCCTGTCTCTGCCTCCTAGGTGCTGGGACAAGCCGGCTCTTTTAGCCATGTTTTTCCTTGTTTAGACTTTGTCTCTTTAATTGATGCTTCATGCTTGATTTTCAAAGCATTTCACTGTTAAAAATATGTACAACGCCATCGGGGGCTTACACATTTACTGCTGAATAGCTTTCAGCTTTATCAATATCATGGAAAAGCTTCATGCAGGGCACTTCTGCTTGGAAGAACAGAAAAGGTCGGTTCAAGATGCTATTCTTCACATTTCTCATGCACGTGAATTTGCTGTTTGTTTTGAGATAGGATCCTGCTTGTACTACAAATTCCTGCTATCTCCCACCATGGCCTTCCAAACAAGTGGTATTTGAGGTATGTGCCACATGGCCTATCTAGGCTGTTTGCTTTGAAGGTCTGGGAAAGGAAGAGCAGGAAACACACAGGTGCATCTGCACGTAAAGACTTGCTTCTACAAAGTATTTCTGAAGCAGCTACTGGGCTCTGAGCTGTCTCCTCTGCTGACCTTATGAAGAGTAGGGGCCTGAGCCAGATCACTTAGGTTTAATTAAATTCTAGCTCAGCCTCTCAACCAGATAGATGAGCAAATTATTGAGTATTTCTTCGCCTCACTCTGTCTATTGTAAAAGGAGAATGTCTAGGATTATTTTAAGTACAAAATTAATTACTAGAGGTAATGTGCTGTGTCGTGCAATGCCCATGGAGAACAGAAGAGACTGTCGGATCCCCTGGAACGAGAGTTACATTGTTAGCTGTCATGTGGGTGCTGGGATTCGAACCCCAGTATTCTGCAAGAACAGTCAGTGTTCTTAACTGCTGAGCCATCTCTCCAGCCCATGTTTTGTTTTGTTTTTTAAGTTTAGTTATTGTTATTCAGTGTACACAGGTAGCCCCCTGGGAAAATATTTTAAAAAGTAGATTACTCATGAGGCCAAGTAACTGGACTTCTTTTCAAGATTAATGAATAAATTTGAGTCACAAGATTTAATTTGAGTGCCCCTGCTACTGTATTTGTATGGGTAATAGACATTTAAAAATATCCCACTATGTGGGGTGTGGTGGCACATACCTTTAGTTCCAGCACTTGGGAGGCAGAGGCACAGGGATCTCTGAGAGTTTAAGGCCAGCCTGGTCCACATAGTGAGTTCCAGGCTACAGGGAGACCCTGCCTCAAAAAGACTAAAAATAAAATAAAGTAAAAATCTCACTAGTGATTTCAAACTTGATTACTAGTTTTTCTTATAAATGAAGAATAAGCCGCAAACCTGAATTCACAGTTAGCCCAGCAGGCAAAGTGGCTGCACCGACTAAGAAACCTTCCTGAAACAAGGATGCGAATGAAGTTGATGCCACTGTGGCCCTGGACATTCATTTACAAAGTATCAAGAGATGGTAAATTTTAAGATGTCTCAATTATATCATTATTTTTTTTAAGTGGTGGTAATGATAACTGAAGAAAAAGATCCCCAAATCCACTTTTGGATTTTTAAGTTACAAGTCTACTGAATATTTGCCAAATTTCCAAGGTGAAAAAGCTCATTGCTTTTTAATATTTCATATATATTCTAAATATACATCTTTTTCTAAATAGAATGAAACAAAGTTATAATATTTAATAGTTAAACCTGTCTTGTTTTAACCATTTAATAGGAAAAATATATGTCTCAGAATGGGGTAAAACTTAAGATTTATAATTTTCAGAATATGATTTTTCAATGATTCTTTTTTTATATATCTTTAGATACCTTGAATGTAAGCAATATTTATAAATACTTGGTAAATATTGATACAGCCTTTCATACAACAAATACTTAGCAGTCAAATAAAAGTGACAAAAATCAATATTAATGTATCTTTATGTTTCTGTTATAAAGTAAGAAAAAGTAACTCTCAGAAGACATGTTTAAAGGGATTCACTTTTTGTAAAAAGCCTATATAAAACCAAAGTCCTCAAAATACAAAGTACTCAAAATGTCAAGAGTAGTTGTGTCTGTATGAGTAATAGATATTTTTCTATAATTATGTTTTTCTTGTGCAACTGGAAACACCTAAATATCAGAACATGAAGAATTTCAAGAAGAAATGCGGCTGTGGTTTCTTACCGAACTGCAGTGTGGCAGCCAGCAGGGCGTGGATATAGACTGCAAACTGGGCCCGGATCCATTCGTCACCTCCCTCCCAGCCTGTGCCATCCAGGAAGACATCATCCCGGTTCTCAGTCACGTGCCTTACGAGGTAATCTGAGAACCTCAGGTCTGCAGTGGTCGGGCTGAGCAGCTTCCTGAGTTCTGGGTCATGGATCTGGATCAGAGCTTCTTCTACCTAGAGGGTACCAGGTATAAGTCAGATCCAGACCACTCATATGCAGCCATGTCACATTTTAAAGAGTAACATCTGAGAAGTTAGAGCTGGAGATAAATATGACTGACAGTATTCTCAAAAGATGAGTCCATGAAAGAGAGGTCTTTAAAGTTTCTATATATTTTCCCTATTAAAAAAAATGCTCTTAGTCCGGCGTTGTGGCACATGCCTTAAATTCCAGCACTTGGGAGGCAGAGGCACGGGGACCTCTGTGAGTTTGAGGCTAGCCTGGTCTACAGAGTGAGTTCTAGGCCAGCTGGGGCTACAAGGAAACCCTGTCTCAAAAAGACTAAATAAATAAGTAAAATTTAGAAAAATGTTCTTTTTCCACCAGGCTTGGTGGCACACACCTTTAGTCCCAGCATTCAGGAGGCAGGGGCAGGTGGATCTCTGTAACATCAAGGCCTAGCCTGGTCTCCATAGCAAATTCCAGGCCAGCTGAGGCTACAGGGAGACCCTGTGTCAAAAACACCGAAAAATAAACAAAATAACCAAATCCTATTTTTCTATTTTTAGAAAAAACATATAAATAATACACTATTTTGAACCATAAAAGTAATATTTGCTGCCTGTAAACATTTTCAGGCATATCAATACACACACAATAAAAACTGACCTTTATCTCACCAGCAGAAACAAACAAGCTTAATTATAACTCCTTCAACTTTTTCCATTTTAAGGGCATGGATACATCAGAATTTTCATTTTTATAGACAGGGTCTCACTATGTAGTCCTGGTCCAGCTTCCTACAGTTTAATTTTCAAGTATAATAATGAAACACATTCATCACCCAGCTTCTAAAGTGTAGAAGCATTTTGTATTTCTCCTACCCATATTCTCCTGTCCTGATGGTATACATACTTTTCTTTCTTTCTTTTTTTTGGTCTTTTTAAGACAGGGTCTCCCTGTAGCCCCAGCTGGCCTGGAACTTGATAGGTAGACCAGGCTGGCCTTGAACTCAAGAGATCCATTTGTCTCTGCCTCCCGAGTACTGGGACTAAAGGCAAATGCCACCATACCCAGCCTGGTATTCACATTTTCCTTCATTCAAATTTAGGATCATAATAAATACAATTTTAAATCTTGGATTTTAAAATTTATATTATAACCATTTCCCATGTAACATGTACTTTCTGTCGGTAACTACAAAAATCATAATGCAGCTAAAAAATTTTTTTCAAGCGTTTTTCAATTGTGAAATTAAACAAATTGAAAATTTTAATATACTGATATCAAATATCTATTCTGAGCATTTATAACACCAGGAACATATTAAACAGGCTAGTAAAGTTTAAATTATTTGAAAAATAAACAATAAATTACTGAGATCATGGTAAGTCTGGTTTGCTCATGTTGGAATGCTGGCATATGCAGTCACCACTTGTTTGATATTGGGCAAATCACTTAACCTGTGCTCTCTAGCTTCTGTAGGTGCAAATGTAGATCACATCTATCACATAGGGCTGTTAAACTAGATCAGTTAATATAAAGCATTTAGAATGCCTAGTATACAGTAAACAATTACTTTCCTTATTAAGTGCTGTTGGTATACTCCACAGTTCTATTTAGGAAAGGAATAAGGGACCGGCAGGCCATATACATACACTCAGACATAAACATACTTCCACAATGGCGTCACTGAGGTGCTTCTGTTGTCGAAAAAGGATGTTAGTAGCTCCAGCAACAAATCCCCGAACAGCGACATCGGAGAGAAGGTGATGCTGCTGCAATGCCATATAAGGCAAACATAGATATCCCTACAGATTACAAGAGCAACACAGAACATCAGAACAGCAAAACAGCAGCACTTTTCTTTGCAAGCTCAAAGCAGGAAGGATAACAGTGAAAGAAATGTCCATTCTTGCCTGCCTGTCCTTATGGAGGTTACTCTTTGACTCACTAAAATAATATTCCAGGGCAATCTCAGGTCTTGACTATAGTTAAGTCCAGTTACTGACTGGCTTTCTCTACAAACAGCCCATTCTTTGCATGGTGGTTTAATATGAGGGCTGTCTTACTTGATCACTTTATACTTGGTTCCATTTAAAAGTATCAATAGTGGGGTTGGAGAGAGGGCTCAGTGGTTAAGAGTAATGACTGGAAAAAAAAAAAAGTACTGACTGCTCTTGAAGAGGACCAGGGGTCGATTCCCAGCACCGACATGGTGGCTAACTACTATCCCTAACTCCAGTTCCAGAGGACTCCAACACCTTCTTCTGACTTCTATGGGCATCTCACGACATGGGTGCACTTATACACATGCGCTCACACACATAAAAAGAGTAAATAAACTATTTTTTAAAAAAAGCATCAATAGTAACTAATAAGTTGAACATTTTTATGTGGACGAGTGCTTAGCCTATATGTATGTAAATGTGTGCAATGCCTGTGGAGGTCCAAAGAGGCCATCAGATCCCCTGGAACTGGAGTTATGAACAGTTGTGAGCCTGCCATGTGGGTGCTGGGAACCAAATCTGTCTTCTGCAAGAGCAGTCAGTGCTCTTAACTGCTGAGTCATCTCTCCAGCCCCTCAGTTTGACATTTTAATATAGAAAAGCAAAAGTATTACAATCATTAAAGAGTATGTTGTCTTTAAGAAGTTTAAAACATGCACATAGCTGCTGAAATACTATTACAAGAATAGCAAAGCATGACATTTATTGTCATACTGTTAAAAATCATGGAAAAATATGTCCAAATACTTGTTACTAACTAGTTAAAGTTGCACTGGCACTATTTCTGCTTAATTCCATGTGAATTATATTTGAAATAGCATTTCCTTAAAATTATAGTTGACTGCTAAACCTCAGCACTTATTTAAGTATGCAAAACCAATCAATCAACCGACAGCAAACCCAAAATGCCCCAACATACTTCCAGAAACTTGAAGGTGTGATCATTGGCAATGTTTATGTATGAAACCAGGGCTGATTTTCTGAATTCCTGACCCTGTTTTTAGCCTCAGGTCATATATAATGACACTTGCTGAAAACCTATTCTGATTTGGAGCCTTTCAGCAAAAAATTTTGTATCTTCTGTCCTAGTTTGGTTTCTGTTGCTGAGCTAAAACACTGACTAAGACCAACCTGAGGGAAAAGGGTTTCTTTTATCTTACTAGGTCACACAGTTCATCACTGAGGAAAGTCAGAGCAGAAACTCAGCAGGCCATGGAGGAATTCTGCTTACTGGCTTGCTTCTCTGGTCTGTGCTCAGCCTGCTTTCTTGCCTGCTCAAGGGTGGCTGGGCCCTCCCACATAACTAACAATCAAGAAAACATCCCCACAGACATGGCCATAGGCCAATCCAAAGGAGGAAATTCTCGAACTGAGGCTCCCTCTTTCCAGGTGTGTCAGGCTGACAAGATGCTATCCAACACATCTCTTTAGGTGAATACTTAGCCTGGGCTACATACAAAGAACTTTTTTTTTTAAGATAGGGTCTCACTATTTTGCCCAGGCTGGACTTGATATCAGATCTTCCTGCCTCTGCCTGAGCTAGCTAGGATCAAAAAGGTGCACAACTACCATTAAGAACTTTGTCCTGGCGGGGCGTGGTGGTGTACGCCTTTAATCCCAGCACTTGGGAGGCAGAGGTAGGCGATCTTTGTGAGTTTGAGGCCAGCCTGGTCTACATAGCGAGTTCCAGGACAGCTGGGGCTACAAGGAGACCCTGCCTCAAAAAAGACAACAAACAAACAAACAAACAAAAAAGACAACTTTGTCTTGAACAAGTAGCACACCTATTCTTTTACCTAATATTCTGCGTAAATTTATCCTACAGACATGCCTGCTTATCTGTGATATACTTTTTAAATTATTTTGAAAAAACCTAGGTGCCATGAGGCCACCTGATAGGAATGCCTGACAAGAGGTCAAGCATTAAGAAACTAGCTTATCAGAAAAACAGGACGTAGTGGTCAAGCCATCTGCATCTGGCAATCCCCGGGGCTCGATACCAGGAAATCAGGAGAAAAACCTCTGTGTCCCTGAGGTCACCTCCCATTTAGCAATCCCACTTCCCCTTAGCCCCGACCCTTACCCCATATTTCTGTGTGCTTTTGAAATTACTCTGTGTGTTTTTGAATTAACCAATAACCGCGCTTCTGCTTCTGTACCCTGCTTCTGCTCTATAAAAGTGCAAAAACCCAGCATGGGGGCGCGCAAGTCCTCCGAGGAGACTTTGTGCCCACAGGTACCTGTGTATCAAATAAACCTCATGCTGTTGCAACCCGAAGACTGACTTGTCCTCAGTGGTCTCACTCTTACAATTGGAGGTCCCACCGAGATCAGCCGGTCAGAGGGAACCACCAGGACAACTCCAGTCCCTTCGGGGAGGTGAGTTGGCCGGCCAACCTCAGTGTTGTCTCTGTGTCCTGAGTTGTCTGTCTTTTGTCTGTCTTGTCTGATCCTGTTAGGCAGCGTCTGTAGAATTTGGAATCTGAGATCTCGTCTGTACTTTTGGACAGGGCAAGAGCAAGACGACGGTCTTTGAGCTTTGCCTGTCGGCCTGGGGGACGCCCCAGGGTCTGTGAGATCCACATCCGTAGAACTTTTTGTTCATTTGTATTCGTGGATCTCGTCCGGGCAAGGGACGTGGAATCCCCTTGTCGGACGTCTGGACAAGGGACGTGGAATCCCCTTGTCGG
>NW_008332644.1:2292778-2304203 GCF_000622305.1 Nannospalax galili | reverse complement strand
GCCCCCGGCCTGACCTTCGTCTCCACCCCTCCGCTCTGTCCCCTGTCCAGAGTCATCATGGCTTTTTGCCCTCAGTTGACGCTTTTACTTTGGAAAAACTACATTTATCGCAGGAGACAGCCGATCCAGCTACTCGAGGAACTGCTGTGGCCCCTGTTCCTGTTCTTCATCCTGGTGGCCATTCATCACTCGCACCCCCCAGTAGAGCACCACGACAAGCCACTGCCATCTGGCTCCAAGGACTGATCTACTCTTGCTTCCAACATCCAACGCCAGGAGAGAAGCCAGGGGTCCTGAGCAACTTTAAAAACTCCCTGGTCTCCCGGCTCCTGGCTGATGCCCGCTCAGTGCTGGGAGGCCGCAGTGCCCGAGACACACTGGCTGCCCTCGGGAAACTGTTGCCATTGCTCAGAGCTGCCCAAAGTGAAGCTTGGCTACAACGGAATGACCAGCCAAATGAAGAGCCCATGCTGACCACAGAGATCCTAGAGACGCTTCTGAAGAGGGCTTCCCTGGTGTCTGCAATGGGGCAAGCCCAGGACCCCCTGGCCCGCTTTCTGGATGCTGCTAAGGACTTTGCACAGGAGCTGCTGACCCTGCCCAGCCTGATGGAGCTCCGAGGTCTGCTGCGGAGGCCCAAAGGGATAGCTGGGCCCCTAGAGCTGATGTCAGAAGCCCCGTGCAGTGACAAGGGGCCTAGCAGCCCAGGTGGCCTCTCCCTCAATTGGTATGATGCCAGCCAACTAAGCGACTTCCTGGAGCCTGAGCTGGTGCCTACCCTGCCTGATAGCAGCCTCAGCCCTGCCTGCTCTGAGTTAATGGGAGCACTGGATGACCACCCACTATCACACCAAACTGGAGGAGCCGGAGCATTGACTAGAAGACATCTTTCCTCGATTCGGGATGCCTCAGGTAATAGGGTCAGATAACGGACCGGCCTTCGTCTCCCAGGTAAGTCAGAAAGTGGCCAGGTTGTTGGGAATTGATTGGAAATTACATTGTGCTTACAGACCCCAGAGTTCAGGCCAGGTAGAAAGAATGAATAGGACAATTAAAGAGGCTTTAACTAAATTTTCGCTAGCAACTGGCACTAAAGACTGGGTGGCCCTACTCCCCTTGGCCCTATATCGAGCCAGGAACACTCCTGGACCCAGCGGACTTACTCCTTTTGAAATCATGTATAGTGCTCCGCCCCCAACTATTACATTTCTGGACCCTGATATTTCTAACTTTGATAGTACTCCCTCCTTACAGGCACCTGCATTGGAAAAGCACCCACTGGATTTAATTGGCTGGTCCAATTCGTAAAGGATCGGCTGTCTGTAGTTCAGGCACTAGTCCTCACCAGCCAGTACCAGGCATTGAGGACTCAGGATCCAGATATGTTATGATGAGTGAAAGATTCCACTCATATGTCCAAGAAAAAGGGAGGAATGAAAAAACCTAGGCGCCATGAGGCCACCTGATAGGAATGCCTGACAAGAGGTCAAGCATTAAGAAACTAGCTTATCAGAAAAACAGGACGTAGTGGTCAAGCCATCTGCATCTGGCAATCCCCGGGGCTCGATACCAGGAAATCAGGAGAAAAACCTCTGTGTCCCTGAGGTCACCTCCCATTTAGCAATCCCACTTCCCCTTAGCCCCGACCCTTACCCCATATTTCTGTGTGCTTTTGAAATTACTCTGTGTGTTTTTGAATTAACCAATAACCGCGCTTCTGCTTCTGTACCCTGCTTCTGCTCTATAAAAGTGCCAAACCCCAGCCTGTAGGCGCGCAAGTCCTCCGAGGAGACTTTGTGCCCACAGGTACCTGTGTACTAAATAAACCTCTTGCTGTTGCAACCCGAAGGCTGACGTCCTCAGTGGTCTCACTCTTACAATTTAATACAGCATTGTTTATCAAAAATAGGAATCATGCAGGTGTGGTGGTACAACCTTTAATCCCAGCACCTGTCCAGGCAAAGGAAGGCAGATGTCTGTGAGTTCAAGGCCAGCCTGGTTTACTCAGTGAGTTCTGGGCCAGCTGGGGTAACAGGGAGACCCTGTCTCAAAAAGATCAAAACAAACAAACCAGGAATCCTAATTTCGTGCAAATAGTGTACTAAATTTCTAGCCACACAATAGAACATGCTGCAGCCATAAAAAGTAACAAAGTTCATCATCTCTCAGGAATGTAATGTAAGAGAGATTAAATGATAGAAAAAAAAGGGAAGTTCGCTATCATTTGTATGACAGGGGAAGGAAGAATCCATGCATATCCTTATGCATAAAATACCACTCTGTTGCATAGGATTGTGCCTGAAGGTCAGGCCATGGACAGATCCTTCTTCCCAAGCTTGAGTGCAGCCTAGGATCACCATAGCTAACCTTGCTGACTGTTACACTACATAAGAAAGGAGGGGCAAGGAAAGTCAGCCCTAGTTGCACAAGGAGGAAGGGCTAAGGGTATTTAAGCGAGAAAGCCTTGGGTAGGGTCTCTCACCATTTTATGTGGCTGTGGGGAAGCTCTTTGAGTAAGCCCAATAAACTTACAGGTTTGCTGAAGGGACCAAGGGTGGGGGTTGGGGGGACAACGATGTTGTTTATACCTCCCTGAAGGAATTTTGGCTACAATTGGCATAATCAGCAGGATACAACAAAACTGAGGATGAGTTTGAGAGAAGTGATGGTGTTGTCTCTGATATGGGGAAGGAGCCAACCAACCAACAGAAGGGAAGCTGAGGGGAGAGTTGGCAGTGGAAATTCTGACATGGTGGGCTATCCCCAGAGGGCTGATGAGGGTCGCAGCTGTGGAATGGAATGTGCAATGGGTAGTGAGATATGTAACTAGGATAAGGCCACCTAAGTGGATGATGTCAGTGGGAAAATTCCAGGATGGAAGTTCTTTTGTAGGTGGTATGGAGTGGCACACCTGTTTGACTAGTGGAGTCTGCCAAGGGAGTATGGAGATGTGGGAACAGTGGAAGGTTTAGAACAGACATTACAAGCCATGGGAGCCAGACACCAGGGGCAGAAAGATCAGCAAGCGGCTGCTGTGAATAATAAAGGATCTGTCCCAGGTCAAGTCAAAAGTCCTGAGAGGCTGAAGGCGTAAGAGAGGAATGCAGTGGGAAGGGATGTGAGGCTGGCCTCTTCAGTACTGGCCTCTGACCTTACCAGTAAATTGAATAAAAGAAAAAAGAGATAGAAGTGTTAGCCTGCCATTTTTTTATAGCTAGGCCAGAAGGGGAAGAGAGCTCAGATTAGATCGATAATACTAGGATCATCCTGGAACCCCAAAACCTGGAACCTATAGAAGGCAGATAATGATGAGGAAGGGATCGACCTAGAAATAGCTGAAGATGCTTCCCGGGCTCGACCTATAACACAAAGAAGGGTAAAATCCTGTTTCAGCATGCTGATGGGGCCTTAACAATGGTCTGGTGCGAGAGACTATGGTAAACAGAAACTACTCAGCACTGGAGCTGGTAGAAATAGGAAGACTTTCAAATAAGCAATGAATGAGCCCCTCACCACCTGGCTTGTGAGGCTGTGGAACATGGGAGCAGAGGGAATTAGTTTAAGTGCTGCAGAAGCATTAAAGCAGAGCAATATAAGTACCCATCCCTCCTTGAGACACAGGCTGCATAGCCTGAGGCAGTACAGGGGGAATCAGTCCCTGATGGACTGGCTTGTATGAGCCATTAAAGGTACCTGGTCATCACCAGTGGAGGTTTCCATGGATATCAAGAGCTGGTGACAACAGAAGGACAGGCACTGTTGAGAGAACTAGGTTTGAGGATATTCATGTGTGATACCCTCCTCCTTGGCCCCCTGCCCTGGACTCCCGAGACCCCTGCCCCTCTTTAGGACTAACTGCTTTTTCGCTTCCGTAAACTGCTTGATTGCTTGGCTGAAAGGACAAACTGTACTGACCCCATTTTGACTAGCTGTTTCAGGCAAGCCTGAACATGCCCAGGCATGTTGTAATCTCCACCTACCACCCTCACCCCAGGAGGCTATAGATCAAGCAAGCCCAGGCATATAGCAGCCTTATAGGGTAGGAACAGAGACTTCTGGCCCCACAGATAACAGTCAGCACATTCCACAGCCCTGAGGGTAGCACCCACCAATGAGAAACCTCCAGGACTACATCCCTTGTAACCAATCAATTCAAAAGTGTGTTGGCGTGTGCACGGGCTCCTTGGACTCTTATTATTCTCCTCCTCTCTGTCTAAAACCTATAAAAGGCTTCCTCCCCCTGCAATCGGGGCTCTCAGTTCAGCTTGGTGGGTGAATGCCATAATTCTTCCTTGCTGATTGCTCTGGGAGCCTGATCTTAAGCCTGACTAAAGACTCTTTGTTCTTGCATGCTCTCTGGACTCCGTGGTGATTCTTGGGGACCCGTCCACGGGACACAACATTTGGGGGCTCACCTGGGATCCCTAAGACCACCCCCCCATGGGACCCCAGAGCGTTGAGTCTGCCTGATCCGATCGGTGAGTGTCTCTTGTCTTTGTGTCTTTTGTATTTGCACATGTCTGGTTTTTGGGCCCAGTTTGAGATTGCCTCTTGGAGGTCTAGGCAGATGCGCTGGAAGGGCCCAGGCCGTGGGACTTGGGAGATGTCCCAGACCCACCTGGTGGGGATTGGCTCCCCTTGGTAAATTTGGAAGGACGGAGTGGGTCGCGCCCACCAGGAGGCGAGAGGCCATCGTCCTATTTTCAGTTTAAGGCACCAACTAACCGTGTGTTGTTTTTCTGTGTGTTTGTGCTTTTTGTTGTGTTTGTGACTCTTACTGCATTTAGAAGAGATGGGACAGAACCAAGTAACTCCTCTTAGCCTTTTCCAGGATCACTTCTCGGAGTTCAAAGCCCAGGCTGATAGCCTGGGGTTAAGAGTAAAGAAAAGGAAGCTCTTTATGTTTTGCAGGAATGAATGGCTGACCTTTGGGGCCGGTTGGCCTGAAGAAGGGACTTCGACCTGCCCACCATCTACAGAGTGAAGGATATAATTTATGGCCATCCAGGCCACCCTGATCAGGTCCCTTACATCACGACTTGGCAGTTTATGGTGGAGGAGCCTCCAAAATGGTTAAAGCCGTTCCTTCCCCCTCCCACTGGCTCAAAGCCAACTGTCCTCACTCTATGTGATGAGCGGCAGAGAAATGAAACTAAACCCTCTGCCCCCCTCTACCCTGTCTTCCAAGGAGGCACAGGGGAAGAACTCCTGCTTGAGCCACCCCCCCCATCAGCCTGTTCCACAAGCAGAACCTCAGGACGTTCCAAGGGAAGCAGAGGTAGCCCCACCCCGGAAGGCAGAAGGACACACTCCCCAGACACAGAGGATTGTCCAGAGGGGGCAGCGACGGCCGGAGGCAGACTCTATTGTCCTCCCTCTCCAGGCCGTGGGGCCCCTCACTGAAGCAGGGGACCAGCAGATGCAGTATTGGTCATTTGCATTCAGTATTGGCCATTTGCCACTAGCAACCTTTACAATTGGAAGTTACAGACAACTAAATTTTCTGAAAAGCCCCAAGGTTTAATTGATTTGTTAGAATCTGTCTTGTTCACCCACCAACCCATGTGGGATGATATTCAGCAGCTTTTGCAGGTCCTGTTCACCACTGAGGAGAGAGACCGGATTCAAGTTGAAGCCTGCAAATTGGTCCCTGGGATGGATGGGAATCCTACCACCAACCAGGCCCTGATTGATGAAGCTTTCCCCCTAGCTAGACCAAACTGGGACTTCAATACGGCTGAAGGTAAGGAGAGGCTCCGAATCTACTGTCCGACTCTAATGGGGGGGGGTCTCTGGGTGGCCGCAGGTGCCCGACCAATTTGGCCAAGATTAGTGATGTACAGCAGGGGAATGTAGAAACGCCAGCAGCATTTCTAGAAAGGATTCTAGAGGTGTTCCCTACCTATACTCCCATGGACCCAGAAGTGCCTGAAAATAAAAATGCAGTGATCCTGGCGTTCGTGAACCAGTCAGCACCTGATATTAGGCACAAATTTCAGAAATTGGACAGACTGGCTGATAAAACCTTGCCAGAACTTCTGGCGGTGGCTGAGAAAGTTTACAATCACCGAGAGAGTCCTCAGGACAAACAGGCCCAGGTCACTGCCGCTGCCAGCGCCAAGCAGACCCGTGACTTTGCCAAGATTCTCCTGGCCACGTTGACCAGGTCCCTGGGTGAAAGAGAATGCCAGCTGTGACGCCTATCTGCTGAACAAGGTAGGAAATGCCCAGAAGGGTGACCAAAGTTTCTGAGAAACCAATGCACCTATTGTAAGAAAATGGGCCATTGGAGAAAGGAATGTTCAGAAAGACCGGCTGGACAGAAGCAGGTCCATGAAAGAATACAAGTCCTGGAGCTTGGGGAATGGAGTGAATAGGGAGGATAGGGTTCAGATCCCCTCCCTGAGCTCAGGGTAACTCTCAGAGTGGAGGGGGCACCCGTGAGTTTCCATGTAGACAACAGGTGCTCAACATTCAGTGTTAACAGAGACCCAAGGGAAATTATCAAACAAAATGTCCTGGGTACAGGGAGCAACTGGCATAAACCAATATTCATGGACCACCCAAAGGAAAGTGGACCTAGGCATGGGCCGGGTGTCCCACTCCTTCCTAGTGATGCCAGATTGCCCCACCCACTCTTAGGTAGAGACCCGGACAGCTGATATGCCTTTGCTACGGCACATATGCATGGAGCCATCTACCAGGAACAGGGGCTGCTCACAGTGGAAGGAAAAAGTATTAAAAATAAACAAGAAATTCTGGACCTGTTGGTGGCTCTATGGCTACCTAAGAAACTGGCTATTATCCACTGCCCTGGGCACCAGAAAGCCAACATGCCCATAGCTTGAGGAAATCAGAGGGCAGACTGGCTTGCTAAAGACTTAGCTTTGGAGGCTTTCCAGATTTTGCCAATCCAACTGCCAGACCCTGCCCCCCGATCCTACCTGATCAGCCTCATTACTCCCAAGAGGATATGAAGCCAGACCCAAAAGATCAAGGCTTGGTGGCATACAGGAGACTGTAGAATTATTCTGCCAAATGACTTGGCCAAAGACCTCACACACATCCACTGAACCACTCACCTGGATACAAGGAAGACAGCTGAACTCTTAAGAAATGGTCACTTAAAAGTCCTGAATCTCCGCCCACTGATTAATACAGTCACCTCTGCATGCCTTAGCTGCAAGCTGACCAATGCAGAGAACCATCCTAAGGAGCAAGGGGCTCGAACGAGGGGCTCTAGGCCAGGGGCCCACTGGGAAATGGACTTTACAGAAGTTAAGCCAGGATAGTATGGATACAAATATCTATTAGTTCTAGTAGACACCTTTTCAGGATGGGCTGAAGCGTTCCCCACCAAGCATGAAACTGCTCAAGTGGTGACCAAGAAATTGTTGGAGGACATCTTACCCAGGTATGGCATCCCAGCCCTTCTGAGCTCTGACAATGGGCCAGCCTTTGCTTCACAGGCAACCCAGGAATTAGCTAGGATATCGGGGGCAAAATGGAAACTACATTGTGCATACAGGCCTCAGACCTTGGGACAGGTAGAGAGGATGAATAGAACTCTAAAAGAGACCCTTACCAAATTAACCATGGAGACTGGTGGGGACTGGGTGGCTCTCCTTCCCTTCACCCTGTATGGGGGATGAAACTCACCCTACTTGTTAGGATTAACCCCCTATGAAATCATGTTTGGAAGACCCCCTTCCCATCCTCCCCAGTCTAAGAACTGAACTAACTGCTGAATTTGATAACCGACAGTTGCGTCATTCCCTAGAAGTGGTGGCTCAGGCACATAGGGACATATGGCCCCAGCTGAAAGCTATGAGACTGCTCCACCTCCTACCCCGCACAAATACCAGCCTGGCGATTGGGTCTACATTCGCAGACACTGCCAAGAGACCTTGGAACCTCGCTGGAAAGGACCATATGTAGTGCTCCTGACAACCCCAACTGCAGTAAAGGTAGACGGAGTTGCCACCTGTATTTATCACACCCACATCCGACTAGCAAGTTCCTACCCAGACCCAGACAATCGTCACCCTCCGCTGACCTCTACGCCGGACCCTACAACATGGAAGGTCCACAAGGATGCAGACAATCCCCTCAAGCTAAGGCTGTGCCGCTCTTGATGTTTACCCTGCTGTTTGGAATTAACTATGTATAACTGCTAACCCTCATCGACCTTACAATCTCACCTGGCAGCTCCTGGACACCTCTACTTGGAGACATCTTGGTCCAGACATCCAAGATTGCCCCACTAAACACCTGGTACCCAGAGCTAGGCTTCGACATCTACCACCTCTTGCTCTCTGGACAGAGCCATTGGGGGCTGCGTCATGCTTACTACTATGTCTGTCCTGGGAGCAGAGGAAGAGACTGGGGGAAACAATGTGGGGGAGCCAGTGATTATTTTTGTAAATCCTGGGACTGTGTGAGCATGGGAGACATCTATTGGACAGCCCCTGTTAAAGATGATCTTATCAAGGTTGTCCGTAACAACACCCTCGATGCCATTTATCGTGGGCAGAGGGTTAGAACATGTCCTATGAAAACAGGCTGCAACCCTGTTAAGGTGGTGTTTACTGATGCAGGAAAAAGAGACACCACTTGGGAGGTAGGGAAAACCTGAGGATTGAGAACTCTCAACCCAAGCCCAGGGGGGTTCTTCACTGTCATCCTCAGAAAGGAAACCCCCACCTCTCTGATACCCCAAGGTGTTGGCCCCCATCCAGTCTTAGTGCCCCTAGAACCCAACTCCAGCCCTAAGCGCCCACCTCCAAGGGAAAGTACAACAGTCTTTGGGAGAGCAGCAGTAGCCACGGAGACACCTACAGCTTCACCCTCAGACCACCCTATTTGGCCGCTGGTCACCTCCACTTTTGAGGTGCTCAATGCCTCCAAGCCAAACCTAACTGTGGAGTGCTGGCTCTGTTAGAGTGCCCAGCCACCCTTCTATGTGGGCATAGCTGTAATAGGTAATTACTCCCAAGTTAATAGTAACCAATGCACCTGGGGACAGCAAGGAAAACTCTCTCCAACAAGTAACTGGGGCAGGGACCTGTGCCCTGCCCCCTGGTGCCCAGGTCCCGCCAGGGCTATGTAACCATGTAGTCTCTGTTTCAAATGATACTTAGTACTCTGCCACTGTTGGATGGTGGGCTTGTTCTACTGGTTTGACCCCCTGCATTCAGGGGACCGTCCCTAATAACAAGAAAGGTTACTGTGTCATGGTACAGTTATTCCCCATGATGACTTACTACGAGGAGACCCAGATGGAACTAGCCTACGCACCCCTTTCTGCCCCCAGAACTAAGAGAGCCATGGGGCAGCAGCCATTTTGTTATCCTCCTTGATTGGTCCAGGTATAGCTGGAGCAACTGGAGTGGGCACCTCAGCCTTAATTTTACAGGACCAAAACTACAAAGCTCTCCAGGTAGCAATTGATGTAGACCTCAGGAGTCTGGAACAGTCTGTAACTAAATTAGAACAATCTCTAAACTCATTTGCTGAGCTCACCTTACAGAAGAGGTCTTGACCTCCTTCTTATGCAACAAGGGGGCTTGTGTGCAGCCTTAAAAGAAGAATGCTGCTTTTGTGCTAACCATTCTGGTGTGATTAGAGATTCTAGGGCTCTGCTCGGGAAACTTATCAAGGATAGAGAACAAAAGAACTCTGGGTGGTATGAACAACTGTTTAATTGGTCTCCCTGGCTCACCACCTTGCTCTCAGCTGGACCCATAATCCTCCTATTAATGTTAACTATTGGGCCATGTATCATCAATCGGATGATTGCCTTTATTAAAGAACGGGTGAGTACAGTACAACTCATGGTCCTGAGGTCCCAGTATCAGCCCTTAGAACCCCTTATTAGGGACCCCAACCCAGACCCATGATTGGGTCTTCTCTAAGTTACAAGGAGAGGGGGAAATGTTATACCCTCCTCCTTGGCCCCCTGCCCTGAACTCCCGAGACCCCTGCCCCTCTTTAGGACTAACTGCTTTTTCGCTTCTGTAAATAGCACTGACCCCATTTTGACTAGCTGTTTCAGGCAAGCCTGAACATGCCCAGGCATGCTGTAATCTCCACCTACCACCCCCACCCCAGGAGGCTATAGATTAAGCAAGCCCAGGCATATAGCAGCCTTATAGGGTAGGAACAGAGACTTCTGGCCCCACAGATAACAGTCAGCACATTCCACAGCCCTGAGGGAAGCACCCACCAATGAGAAACCTCCAGGACTACATCCCTTGTAACCAATCAATTCAAAAGTGTGTTGGCACGTGCGCGGGCTCCTTGGACTCTATTATTCTCCTCCTCTCTGTCTAAAACCTATAAAAGGCTTCCTCCCCCTGCAATCAGGGCTCTCAGTTCAGCTTGGTGGGCGAATGCCATAATTCTTCCTTGCTGATTGCTCTGGGAGCCCGATCTCAAGCCCAAATAAAGACTCTTTGTTCTTGCATGCTCTCTGGACTCCGTGGTGATTCTTGGGGACCCATCCACTGGGCACAACACATGTATGATGCCAGTTCACTGGACCAGATGGGACTGTGTTCACCAGAGATTTAAAGAACTTGATTCAGCAGGGACCTCGAGCTTTAGCAGCTTTGCTGAGTCCTTTTGCTGAGTGGGGCAGGATCTTTATAAAGTAGGAGAGACTTTGGCAGATCTAAGTGACAGTGCAAAGACAAAGACAAATCAGAGGAAAAGGTCTGTTTGGGTTACTTGAAGGCAAATGTGGCAAGACTGTGTCTAGCCCAAGTTCCCAAGGAAAAAATTGACAAAAAGTCAAATTCTGTGCTATGGAGCTTTTGCAAGGCTTCGGGTTTTAAAAATCCAAGGAGCAGTTCACAGAAGGCATCCATAATAAACCAGTACAGGTACAGAAAACAAAAACTGTCCCAGGATAATGATCCCCCCAGATTAAACAGGGTACATGTCTCTCCTGTAAAAGGTTATGCTAGGGGGTAGGGAAAATTTGACCAGCCAGGGCCTATCACAGCAATCAGGTATGGTTGATGGAGAGATAACAGGTGTGGCTATCCCACTGGTCAGACCGAGAGCCTACCTAACCCTGGGAACCAACAGGGGCAAAAAGGGTCCTATTCCTCCTGGGCCCTGTGTAGGGCTGGGCAGAATGAGTTTATCAGGGATGAAGAAATGCAATGAGGTTCAATGTAAGAAATCCAGGATACCAAATGGCTCCAAGAAAATGACTAGAAAGAGTAAAGAGCAGAATTGATGCCTCTTATCCAGGCCTTTGTAACCAACATGGATCTGTTAAAAAAATTTATACACAGGCCTCTTGGGGTAAGTCTATAGTGCAGCGCTCCGCGCCAGGACTCCCTAAGCCTCATTCACCCTTCCACCCCACCCCCCCCCCTCCCCCGACCCCCGTTCTATTTTCCTAGATTTGGCCCTG
>NW_008332644.1:2256602-2286868 GCF_000622305.1 Nannospalax galili | reverse complement strand
TATACTTCCCTTTTGGGTGTTTAAGGACATACAATTGGACCAGATAAACTGATTTGTTTTTACTCTTGAGGTCGTTAGAGGATTTGTTCCTCAGGGGTCCCATGGGGTTGGGAGAGCCCCTGGCTCCTTTCTTTTACCAGCTCCATCCATGTGAGGATATGAACAGCTGACCCTCCTGGAACAGGGACCTCTGGCTGACTAGATTTACCAGAAGGGCAGACAGGGGGAATGGATGAGGGTGCTGACAACACAGTGGACAGTGACAGGGATGGCAGAGTATTGAGCCTCTAGTGGGAGAGGAAGGCTGTCTATCTGACGAGTTTGTATTCATGCTCAGATGCCGAGGAGCTCAGAAGGTGGGCGACTGTGACCAGTGATAGTCATGTATATAGAGATTAGAAATGCATGTGAAAACGTCTCAATGTCAATTGCTTTGGAATGAATTCTTCTGTATGAAAAAAAAAATAAAAAAAATAATGATTAAAAAACAAACAAACAAAAAAAAATTTATACAAATGGATAAAATATTTCCAAACTGTGTTACATCTTGTTCATGCTTGGTTTAGTTAGTGCATAGTGTTAGCCTCAGTATTTGCAGATGTGGAACCCATTTGAGAGATATCAAGTACACCTGGTCAGGTAAGGCACATGTGCTATCCACCAGGATGGTTGGGAAAAGTTTACAACACGCTGGGTCTGTAGATGCTAAAGAGTAAACACATCTCTTACAAAAATAAAAACAGATACATCCGGCCAGGCATGGTGGTGCATGTCTGTAGTCCCAGCACTTGGGGAGACCCTGATTCAAAAAGACCATAAAAACAAACCAACAAACAAACAAACAAAACCCAAACCAAAACCCCAAACCAAAAAAGAGGCATCCAGAAACTGTACAGTTGTTAAATGAGAATTCCAGTGCTGGGGTGGGTTGCCTCTCTATGATCTGTTGTTCAGGGAGGCTCCAGAGGCCCCCAAAAGAATAAAGGCTATTGCCACTAATGTCGGTTGTATTCCAATCCCAGATGATAAGACCATATTGCTAAAGACACTGCTAGGACTAAACTAGAAACTCCCCACTGCCAATGGCTGGCCTTCATAGTGCCAGGGGGTGCTATGCAGATTGCTGGGAGAGAATTGTCCCCAAAAGTTCTGCTTAATGACAGATCCCTTGCAATGTCAACATACCAAGCAAGATGCGCCTGTTGGTTCAATAGTGGCACAACTAATATATGTACAACATAATTTTCCAAATGGATTTAAGGCCTGCTCCTCTAATTTTCTCCTGGTTTTTCTGGAATTGGCCACACACTGGTGCAGTTGGGTAGGACTGGAGAGAAAGAACTGGAATCATGGCGCTCCTTCCTGTGTGATCTCATGTGTCAGCTGGCCTTTCCCCCTTTCCACTTACTAAGACTTATCTAGTAAAATCAGTTGCAGTATCATAAAAATTCTGATTAGAAGTTACCTCAATATAATAAGTATTTGTCAAGTAAAAATAGATTTTTTAAATGATGAAATTTAATTACCTCAGCCATGTAGGTGGCACCTGGCTATGATCCCAGCACTTTGGAGTATGAGGCAGGAGGATCCTATGTTTGAGACCAGCTTGAAAAACAAAACCCTATCTCAGAGAACTTCAAAAAGAGGTTAATTTCTCAATTTGTAACTGAATAAATGTGTTTTTAGTATCTGAATATCTGAAGGGGAGAGGAATAACTTTCCATCATATATATCACATTTCCCTTCACTCACCCATCAATGGATACTTGGGTTTGAGTGCTCTGTCTGCATGTATTATGTGCACCACATGTGTGTGGTGGCCTCAGAGGGCAGAAGAGAACATTGGATGGACCCTGGAACTGAAGTTATAGACAGTTGTGAGTGGCCATGGGGGTACTGGGACTGGGTACCAGGTTCTCTACAAGAGCAGCCAGCACCACTGAGTGCCAACCCCTTCTTTTTACCTATTTGAGAATTTCATCATCAGCACTGTATTCTGTATTTACATCATTTTCACCCCTCCTTAGCTGCTCCAACTCCTCATGTCTTCCCCACTCCCCATCAATTTCATCACCTCTTCAATTATTGTTACAGATACACACAATTTGCTGAGTGCATTTAGTGTTGCTTGTATATTGTGTTTAGGGCTAACTACTGGAATTGGACAACCGATTAGGGTCTCATCCCTGGAGAAAACTCATTCTCTCTCTCAGTATCCATTGATTGCCTGTAGCTCTTTGGCTAGGAATGGAGCCTTAAGTATTCTCCAGGAAACCAGGTCTCTCTCTGGCTACTTCTGAAATTTCTTTAAGGTGTTTTAATACACTTAGTTTTCTTTCATTTTTGTTTTGGAGACAGGACCTTGCTATGTACCACAGACTGGTCTACAATCATGACCCTTCTGCCTTAGCCTCCCAACTACTGGCATTACATGACTACAGATGACACGACATCTGGCTTGAATGATTTTTCAATTAAAAAAAAAATTGTCGTGGGACACAATTAGCTAAAACACTAAATCTAAATGACATTTACTAATATTAGTACACTTAATAAATACAAATATGCACTTACTAATATAAGTCAGACATCTAAGCAATTTTTTTCTTTTAAAATACTAGCTTTCAGAATTATAGTATTTTTTCTAAACAGTCTTTGTTTCTAGGTTGGTCTTAAACTTCTGGGCTCAAGTGACTCTCCTGCCTTAAGTCTCCTGTGCAGCTGGGACTCCAACTGTAGCATTTTAATAGTCATTAAGTGAAATCAAGATCGTCTGGACTTTCTTAGTTCATTCTTTTTTTTTTTTTTCCTTAAAAGAGAAGTCTGGGGGCTAGAGAGATGGCTCAGCAGTTAAGAGCACTGACTGCTCTTACAGAGGACCCAGGTTCAATTCCCAGCACCCACATGGCAGCTAAGAACTGTCCTTAACTTCAGTTCCAGGGGAATCTGAAGCCCTTTTCTGACCTCCGCGGCACTGCATAACATGGGTGCACTCACATACATGCAGGCAATACACTCATACACATTAAAAAAAATAGTAATAATAAAAATAAAAAAATATATATAAAAAGAGAAGTCTGAATAATTAAAAATAGACCCAATACAGTGACTATTGCCTTCATTATCTATTATAAAGTTTCAAAATTCTTTCCATTTAAAACCCTTTGAGTTACTTCCCTATGGTCTTAAATATGGTCACACATCTAACAACAGTATTATACACTGTGTATTTTTCAAAGACAATTTTCAGACCCGAAAATGTGTTCAGCCCTTTAGAGTTACACTAAAGGACACTGCATTTTACCTTTGTGAAGATGGCCAGAGGCATGCCGTACTGGTCCTCTTCCAAACCAGAAATGAGCCCTGGTATCAGAACCACCTGGCCGGTATTAGCTTGAGGTTGCACAGTAATTGGAGGACTGTCTGAGAGCAAAGAGTCTTTTGGAAATGAGTTTGTTTGGTCTGACTCTACCTGTCCCCTTTCTTTCAAGTTGGGGTCCTCTAAAACACTAGGATCCAAAGTTTCCCAGTCACTTTCTGAAGACTCTGGAGATGGACGCGATGGAATTTTCAAATACCGACTACTATTGTTTGGTTCCTGTCCTTTGCTGTTATCTTCAACTTGATCAGTCTTGAGGGCAGCATCTCCTCCATGGTTTCCTGCCTTGATTTTCATGACAGTTCCCAAGCTAGTATTTGAAACATCAGGGGCAGACCCAGAAATAAAACCATCTGCAGGAAGATTATTTTCCTGAAGGCCAGAATCTTCAGACATACTCTTTCGAGGTCTGTATTGAGAACAGTCACTGAGGCCATGTTCAATCATGCCTGAAATAGACAACATTGGAGAACAGCTTGGTGTACAATAACACGGAAGATGAGAGCTGTTCATTTTGTTTTACATAGTGGAATTTTCTTATGAATTTTTAACTATAACTAATTTTATTATTATGTGTATGTATTTATTATTATGTGTCTATGGTATGTGCATGTGAGTGAAGGTGCCTGTAGAGGTCAGAGGTGTTGGGTTCCCCTAGTGCTGCATTTACAGGCAATGGTGAACCCCTGTGTGGGTGCTGGGACTCAAACTCATGTCCTCTAAGAGAGCATGTGCTCTGAACCTCTGATCAGCAATCCAGCCCCTGTAAAAAAATTTTCAAAGCTATACTCGAACACATTTTAGTAACATTTTTTAAAAAAAAAGTAAAGCTGGGAGCAGGCAAGACGGCTTAGTTGGTAAGCATGCCTGCCACTAAGCCTGAAGACCAGAGTTCCATCCCCGCAACCCATATGGGTGGAGAGAGCAAACACTCTCTCAAGTTGTCCTCTCATTTCCACCTGCATGCTGTGGCTCATGTGCTCATCCCCTACACAGGTGCACATAATAACTGTTAAAAATGCAAGGAAAGAAAACCCAGACTAAAGGAAAAAACCTATTACAAAAAGAAAAATGTCATAGTAAAACAGATATTCTAACCCTAAGGAGTTTGTTCCCATACACTTTTATTATGAAAAGTTTAATTCCCATAAAGTTAAATAAAAGTAGATATGGCCATCCTCTTACCTGGAAAAAGGGACAACACAGTCATCAGTGCACCCACCAATCTATTCACTGGAGAAATATAAAAAAGAACCTGAAATGGATTTAATTAAATTAGAAAATTGATGAGACCATAGTTCTAAAAGAGGGAAAGGAATTCTTTGCATAAGAATACTACTTAAATCTATGACTAACAATTGAAAAACAAACAAACAACTAGCATCCACCACAATTCAAATAAAAACTGCCAATGGGGGTTGGTGAGATGGCTCAGCAGATGCCCATCTGCTAAGTTCAATCCCCAGGTCTCACATGGTGGAAGGAGAGAACTGACTTCCAAACATTGTCCTCTGACCTCCATACATATGCCATAACATGAACACACACAAAATGAATAAATGTCATTAAAAATTTTAATTGTCAATGGGTGCTAAAATGACTGTGGCAGATTGTTAGGCAACAAGAATATTCACAACGTTTGAATTTATTATCTTACAAATTGATGATTAAGGTAATTTACCACCTTATACATAAAATAACAATAAAGAAAAAAAATTGAAACCCCACATATCTTAAAAGCAAAATGAACAAAAAAGTGAGGTCATGGATCGATCTGAGATTCAAGAGAGCTAGAAACTAACACAGGACTGTTGACCCGACGTAAAGAACAAGAGAAATCATCTGGGGCTGGAGACATGGCTGAGTAGTTAAGAGCACTGGCTGCTTTTGTAGAGGACCCAGGTTTGAATCCCAGCACCCACACAGAGGCTAACAACTGTCTGTAACTCCAGTTCCAAGGGGAACTGGACACCCTCTTCTAACCTCCTCAGGCACTGCATGACACAGGTGCACTTACACACATGCAGGCAATATACTCATACACATAAATAAAAATAATTTTTTTTTTTTTTAGTTTTTTTGAGACAGGGTTTCCCTGTAGCCCCAGCTGTCCTGAACTCACTATATAGACTAGGCTGGCCTTGAACTCACAGAAATCTGCCTGCCTCTGCCTCCTTTTTTAAAAATAAAAGATCATCTATATATTTTATCTCTAACAAAACTGTTAGTTGAGACCACCTCATTTGTTCATTATCTCTCTATAAGTATATAAAACCCCAGCTCCTTACTGTTCTCTAAAACTATAATTTTTACAGAAGATAAATTACTAAGAGACTGATGCGACGTCTGGCTAGAGAGATCTGAGGAATAAGTGCAAAGACTAAAGCACAACAGAAACATTTAGAGTGTGAAGATTAGATGGCTACGTAAAATCAGAGTCACTGGTGTCTAATATCTTCTTTGTCCCCACAGGCTGGCCTATACTCACAATATAGCCCAAGCTGGTCTTGAATTTGTCATGATCCTCTTGCCTTAGCCCCGCCTGCAGCACTAGGCTTGTCTTTCGGTTTGTTTTGTGTGTGCTCATGTACTTGTCTGAGAATGCCTGTGAGGATGGGGTCAACACTGGGTACCTCGCTTTACTACCCTGCTAGCTTTTGAAATAAAGTCTCCCACTGACTCTGGAACTTATCAACTGCTAAGTGGACAGGCAGCAAGCCTCAGGGATCTTCCTGCTACACCTCCTCAGTGCAGGGGTCACAGTGCATGCCATCGTGCCAAGTTTTCTTCATGGTGTTGGGGATCAAACTCAGGTTCTCATGCCTGCATGGCGAGAACTTTACTGACCAACCATCTCCCTAGACCCCAAGATTCTAACAAAATAAGAATCTACTCTACGAGGTCCCCACTGTGACATTCAACACGCTAGTGACATCTTTTATCTCTACATAGTGTAATTATTACACAAGTTATTTCCTGACAAAGCCTATTACCAACCCCCCCAAAAAACAACAGTCACCAAGGACATTATAGCTATAAGGGGTGATACATGCCTGTAATTTAGAAGATAGAGGTGGGGGATTACAAGTTTGAGACCAGCCTGGGCCACATTAGACCATTAGACACTAGACACCCTATTCAAAAAAAAAAAAAGGAAGAAAAGAAGGAGATGTGGAGATGTTACAACACCTAGGGCGGAAAACAGATTGCATATTACAGTCTTCAGCCTAATTTTAATGACTATTTGTTTACAAAACTGAGATCTCATGCTTGATAGATAACTGGACAACTTTTTACTTAACATGCCATGAAATACATTTTGACAATAAAAAGTACTTGATATTTATTATTTGGAATTACATGCAACATACAAAATACATAATTAATTAGCTACTAATTCACAGGTGGTCTGACACCTTACTTTCTGGGGGCATATATACACAGATACACACATACACATAAAAATAAAACAAATCTTAAAACAAAAACCTATCTATAAAAGTAGGTGGTAGGCCAGAATTGGCTATGAGGGCTACAGCAATCATGGTCATCCCAGCTCTTTGTACTACAAAGGGGTCTGGAAGCCAAGTTACACGTGGCCTAATGGGCCCAAACAAACTGAAGGGAAGAATTCAAATTCAGGGCCAAGCATGGTGGCACACGCCTTTAATCCCAGCACTCAGGAGGCAGAGGCAGGGGGATCTCTGTGAGTTCAAGGCCAGCCTAGTCTATATAGTGAATTCCAGGCCAGCTGAGGCTACAGGGAGACCCTGTTTCAAAAGATTAAAAAAAAAAAAAATTCAAATTCAATGATTTGGGAAGAGGCATTATCTCTGGTATCAATTATGCTTGAGAAAGCAAACAGCCGGATTATGGTTGGCAGTTTCCTATACTACAAGGGAGACAAGCTGTGGACAGGGCAAAGAGAAGAAAAAAAACCAATGTAGTGATACTCTGGAATCATGAAGTCAACCATTCAGCCTTGAAGTCTGAATGAGCAACACATTTCTATTTAGTTAGTTTAAACCTGGGTTTTTTTGTTTCTTTTGGTGAAAACTATCCTCATAATTGAATATTCTATTAAACTACCCTCTAAAAGAACACACAAATTTATATTTCTATGACAGTAAAAAGAATTATGTGCTTCAGATAACCCAGTCTTAATATATCATTAATCCCCATTTTAAATATGTAAGAAACATCAATGAAGGGTAAAACTGCTGGCCTTTTCATCTTTCTACATCTTACCTTTTTTTCCAGAAGAATTAGTTTAAACAAGATTAAGACCTGCAGAAAGTAAAAAAAAAAAAAAAAGCTGTATAAAAAATAAAACTCAAGCCTACGAGTCACTATTTCCTTTTCTCAAGTATAAGTGCACAGGGTGTGGGGTGTGCACACCCTTAAACCCAACACTGGGGAAAGTATGTGAGTTCTAGGTCAGCCAAGACTACTTAGTGAGACCCTTGCTGAAAAACAAAACAAAAATATAATTGTGTTATATAATATTAAATACTTACAGTGCTTAAAATATATGAGAAGCTATGACCTTGTACTGAGAAATTAACTATTACCTATGTCTTATAAAACTGTGAGAATCATTTCAATCTTTAAGTGAAATAATTTTTTTTGGAAGGAATGGTATCATCTCTGCTTGAAGTACCTACAAACTTTTGAAAGGGCAGAGATCTGGGGCTGGGAAAGTAGCTCAGTTGGTAGATGCTTGCCTAGCAAGCTGGAAGCCCTGTGTTGATTCCCAGCACCATATAAGCTAGACATGATGGTGGTGTACACTCGTAATCTAAGCATCCAGGAAGTGGAAACAAGAGAATCAGAAATTCAAGGTGAGTTCAACGCCAGTCTGGATACAGGAGACTCTATCTTAAAAAAGGAGGGAATGGCCATGGTGGTGCACATCTTTAATCCCACCCAGCACTCAGGAGGTAGAAGGAGGTGGACCTCTGTGAGTTTGAGGTCAGCCTGGTCTACATAGAGAGTTCCAGGCCAGCTGATGCTACAAGGAGGGAGACCCTTTCAAAAAGACCAAAGGGGAAAAAAAAAGAAAAAGGAGGGAATTTATTTATTTATTTATTTATTATTTATTTCTGGAGACTCAGGACATCAACATAGATATATAAATGTTTGATAAATAAATGATGAATGTGTGTATGTCCTAGTCAACATAAGCTTTAATAACAAAGATCATAATCCCTAGCACCAAAAAACAAAAGAGGCAATAACTGCAAAGACAAGAACAAAGAAAAACAAACAACCGTATTCAGCAGGAAGTACTCTGGGAACTTATGACACAAGCACTCTTGACATTTTCTGCTTTGTGCAGTTAGGAGCCCAAACACTGTTTCAGAACAGAAAAACCACAATTATTCTATAAACTGATTTTGATGCTGTTCGTCGAGTTTGTCAGGAAAAGAAACAAAAAAAGAATAGTGTCTCCCATTTTAGTACATTGTAAGTTAACAAGATATCACACCTTATGTCGAAAATGAAGGACAAGATCTCGAGGAGAGAGACCTACAATGTAAACAAAAAAAGTTAACTGTGACTAGTTTTTTGTGGAAAGTTAGGAAGAGAATATTTTTAAAAAGTAAATGAGCCATGCATGGTAGCGCACATCTTTAATCCCAGCACTCAGGAGGCAGAGACAGGCGGATCACTGTGAGACTCAGATCCTGGTCTACATAGTGAGTTTCAGGCCAGCTGGGCCTGCAGGGAGACTCTGTCTCAAAAAACAAAAACTTAATCATAAAGCTTATACTATATTGACAGTCAGTCATTTAAACATGACTTTTGCTCACCACATAATATACTTTTATTTCTGAATCACACTGTCTTTACCAATTTTCCAATCATGTTTCAAATACCACAGAAGAAGAGAAAATAATTTAGAGAAAACATATTCTCAGAATAGGAGCTCTGTATCTAGCTGACTTTATACATAAGACTACAACAGGAAACCACTATTTCAATACTTCATGTTGACATGGGAATTGAGGGAACATAAATCACCATGTCATTACAACTCTTTAACATAAAGAATAGTGAGGATCTCAGATACCAGTGGATATTCTGAGCTACCAAATATGGTACATTTAACAAATCCCAACCTGCAGAGTCAGTGGAGAGCTGAGCAGCTCACTCTCGTCCTCCTTCTCTGTTCTACTGGGAATTGAGCTGGTCAGCATTAATGTCAAGAAAAGAAAAAGTTCCAGTGCTATTCTGAAAAGCTGGAATTCATCACGCACAACCATGACTATTACTACCAGTATGATATGATAATCCATCTCAGCATAAACAATGGCTAAGAAGATATTTGAGGAAGCAAATTTTAACGATTTTAGATTCCATAGAAAGGTTATATAAATATTCAATTATTTGTATAATATTCAATAAAATACGTGTATGCTTAGAACAGCTCTGATCATGAAATTTTATATGTAACTCAGTTAGGGTAAACCAAAAGAAATGCAGATCTATTTCTTCTGACTTGTAAAAGCTACTTACCAAGGTATACTTGAGACCCTTCTAATGAAGTTCCCCCTAGGGACCCATTCATATGTTCATAGAGCTCCTATGAGACAGAGACTGAGTTTAGAACACTGTATTATCATTTTAGACACTAAGTGTTTAGAAACATGATGATCAGAAAAAAGTTGGCGGGTGTATTGTTTCTTCATTGATGTGACAAAACACTCCAACCACTAGCAACTTGGGGAGGAAAGGGTTTATTAGTCTTACATCTCCCAGGTCACAGTTCATCAGGGAGCCCAAGGCAGGAGCTCAGGGCAGAAACCTGGAGTCACGAGCTGGAGTGCAGGCCATGGAGGATCACTGCTTACTGACTTGCTCCCCTGTCTCTGCTCAGCCTGCTTTCTTATGCAACAAAGGCCCACCTGCCCAGGGGAGGTACCACCCACAGTGGGCTGGGCCCTCCCACATCACTTATTAATCAAGAAGATGCCCCATGGACATGGCCACAGGCCAGTCCAATGAAAGCAATTCCCCAATTGAGGCTCCCTCAACCCAAGTGTGTCAAGTTGACACTAAAGCTATCCAGCACAGCAGGTTACTCTGACCTGTACTAAACAACCCAGGTTTCTGAAACCTGCTAGTTTCTAGCACTCATTCCTCTTGTAGACATGAATACTCAGATTATCTGAATGAAAGCAGCAAAAACTACTCAGGGTATTCTCTTTCCATCTCAGAGCTTTCACAGTGGTATAATTTCCTACAATAACTTCCCTTTGCCGCCTCAGTAATTCCTAACTGCCTTTCTCAGTAGTGCCCAGAAGAGATCCATAACTGTGCATCCATAACAAAATGCCAGTCTTGAGAAAAACATGGTATTCCTTTTTCAATAAAATACTAAGAAACTAGAAACCAGGTACTCAAATTTATAGACACCACAGAAAATGACCCATAAGAGAAACAATTAATATTTGTTATTTCTAGTCATTATCTCCTCCAAAAAGACAGTCTGACTAAATTATGTACTTGGGCAGATCTTTCTGGTATTTTAATGTTTAACACAACTAGATTTTTTTCTTTAAGATTTATTCTTGGGGTCTGGAGAAATGGCTTAGTAGTTAAAAGCACTTGCTACTCTTGTAAGAGGCCTTGAGTTCAGTTCCCATTACCCATGTGAGGGGGCTCACAACTCTAACTCCAGCTCCAGGGGAGCCAATGTTAGGCACATGCTCCCACTCCCAATACACACATTAAAAAAGATCAATTTTGGCCGGGCGTGGTGATGCACGCCTTTAATCCCAGCAGTCGGGAGGCAGAGGCAAGTGGATCTCTGTGAGTTCAAGGCCAGCTTGGTCTACATAGTGAGTTCCAGAACAGCTGGGGCTACAGGGAGACCCTGTCTCAAAAAGACCAAAAAAAAAAGATCAATTTTAAAAATTTTATTTATATGTATACGAGCCTTCATGTATGTATGTACTTGTGTGTGGGTGCCCTTAGAGGCCAGAATAGGGCATCAGATTCACTGGAGCTGGAGTTACAGGTGGTTCTAAGTTGTGTCTGACCTGGGTGCTGGGAACCTAATTTGGGTCCTCTGCAAGAGCAGCAAGTGCTCATAACCAGTAAGCCATCTCTCCAGCCCCAAGCAAAGGGATTTATTTATTTATTTATTTATATTTATGGAGACAAGGTCTCACTACGTAGCCCCTGCTGGCCTGGAACTCGCTACGTAGATCATCCCAGGCTGGCTGATATCTTACAGAGTACTGCCTGCCTCTCCCTCCCACAAGCTGAGATTTTTTTTTTGGTCTTTTTGAGACAGGGTCTCCCTGTAGCCCCAGCCGTCCTGGAACTCATTATGTAGACCAGGCTGGCCTTGAACTCACAGAGATCTGCCTGCCTCTGCCTCCCAGTGCTGGGATTAAAGGCGTGCGCCACCACGCCAGGCATAAGCTGAGATTTTAAAGCAATGTCTTTCTTAAGCTAATCAATGACTATATTTCATAGTCCTGAATTCATTCACTTTTAGCAAAACATTTCTTTTTTTAAAAAAAAAAATATTTTCAATGACACAGAGGTCAGAAGAGGGCTTCGGATTCCCCTAGAACTGAAGTTAAGGACAGTTTGTAGCCGCCATGTGAGTGCTGAGAATCCCGGTCCTCTGCAAGAGCAGTCAGTGCTCTTATCCACTGAGCCATCTTTCCAGCCCACAAAACATTTCCAGTGGTAAACTTAGTTACCTTTAAAATGGAAATTTGGGAAAAATCCTTCTCTTCAAAATATGCATGTGTAATGAGTTGAAGTTTTGCTTGAAGTAAGCCATAAAGAGGCTAAAGAAAAAGAGAAATCACCATTAGGTTGATAAAAGTAAACAACAGGAACAAACAAATTCTTCCAACTTTTAAAGATAACAAATTAAAGGAAAGTTAGTTAACTACCAACTTTAGGGCTTCTGTTCACAATGGTAGCTATAGTAACCACCCATTCTCATTCTTTGGTTGCAGGTAAAAAGCTGGCTAGGCAATGTCATGTGATGATTCAGGCTCAGCCATCCTAGGCCTGGCTCCAACCCTCAGCTGCTTAACAAAAGGCCCTTAACCTCCCAGTCCCTGCTCACTAAGCGGAACAGTGAATCTTACATACTGTGTTAGATTTCTAAGATGGAACATATTCATCCTTTCATTTAATGATCTTCTCCAGATGTTTTGTTATATGCCCGTTTTAGGATGCAGAGATATAGATTGATGATAGATAAGTAGGTAGATAGATCTAGATATATATTAAAATAAGCAATATTGGAAGAGTACCCCTCACATTCCTGATACTGTTATTATCACCACCATTAAATTTTCACATACATTACAATGCACTATGAATGTTTCTGACTAAGAAAGCGCTTATCCCCTGAATCTGTTTTAGAGACAGGCATATCTGGATCTTTATTTCTATCATTTAGTAGTCTTAGATATGAGAATTAGATATTGTTTCTCTATTTGTAAAATGAGACAAGTGAAAACATCCCAGTGTTGCTGTGAAGATAAACGTGACACATGAAATGTCGGATAAAGAATGCATACTGACAGAGATAGGACTCGCAGTGCTTCTGTTATTGTAACTGTCCTCTGAAGGAGGATTATTCAGGAAGCCTCTCAGTGTTTATTAATTACAGTATTCCTATGCTTTGGCCAACTAGACCTGTATAAAAAATTAACTGGTATATACTTTTCACGCTACCCTCAAAACTGCATTATAAATGATTATTAAAATTATTATTATATGGTCAGGTGTGGTGGTACAGGCCTTTACATCCAGCACTCAGGACACAAAGGCAAGCAGATCTCGGTGAGGTCAAGGCCAGCCTAGTCTACATAGTGTGTTCCAGGCTAGCCAGGGATATACAGTGAACCTTTCTTAATTATTGCTATAATTATTATAATTATTAAAATAATTATTGTTCTGTTTTTTTTCTCCTCTTTTGCCTCTACTCCCTCATTTGCTTTAGTTAGTAATAAAAGTCCAAATAAATTATATCTTGCAAGTCAATGTACATTAGACAAAGTACATTTAAAATGCTTGTGGATAAAGAAAACTAGGTAATTGCCCAAGAAATAATTATTTTTAAGATTATTTTTATTTGGTGACTAGGCCAATGAAACATTCATTTTGGTTTAGGATAACTGCAGAACGGTTAAGGTGGTAATGATATAAAGAAAACATGATACAGATCTGGACCACTCCCCACAAGAAACTTTGGGGACTCTATTTTACAAGTAGAATTAGGCATTTACGTTACTGATAAGGGTGTCATTATTCCATTCGTTAGTAATAAACGTGGAGTACTGTAAATGACTGAATCATGAGAGTTACAAAACCAAGAAATGTCACTATCCCTCCCTCCCTCCCTCCCTCCCTCGTAGTGCTAGGGAAGAAAACCAGAGTTTTGCACATGATAGTTAAAGGCTCTACCACTGAGCTGCAGTCCAGTAATTTATTTTGTTTTAAAAAATAAAAGTAGCCAGGCATGGTGGCACATGCCTTTAATCCCAGCACTTGGGAGGCAGAGGCAGGTGGATCTCTGAGTTCAAGGTCAGCCTGGTCTACATAATGAGTTCCAGGACAGCTGGGGCTACAGGGAAACCATGTCTCAAAAAGACTAAATAAATAAATAAATAAATAAATAAATAAAGTAATTCAAGCATGGTGGTACATGCTGTAATTCTAGAACTTGGGAAGTGGAGGCAGAAGCTAGGAGTTCAAGGCCATCCTTAGCTATACATACAGTTCCAGGCCAACCGAGCTACATGAGACTCTGTCTTAAAATACAACAAAACAAAACCAATGTTAAAATGGGACTGGTGAGATAGCTCACGGGTAAAGGTACTTGCCACCCTTTGATCCATGACTGATGAATCAAGTTTGATCCCAGAACCCATATAAAGGTAGGAGGAAAGAACTGACTCTACAACGTTGTCCTCTGACCTCCACATGTGTACCATGGCATGCTTACCACCTCTCAATTAAAAAACAGAAATGAGGCTGGGCAAGGTGGCACATGACTTTAATCCCAGCACTCGAAAGACAGAGGCAGGAGGATCTCTGTGAGTTCTAGGCCAGCTCAAAAAAACCAAAAAAAAAAAAAAAAGAAAAAAAAAAAAGAAATGAATGTTTTTATGTGTAATTGTTAATATTATGAACTTGAAAAGATGTGAAAAAGATTATACACTTGTATCTGATCAACTTCTACTGAGAGGAAACAATTCTCAAATATTGATAGCATAGTTCCACCATTACATCACCACTTCTCTCAAATATTCTGAAATGTTAAAGTACATACTAAGGTTAAATCGTTTTCACTGTGACAGTTATGACATTCTGTATCATCAATAAAATTAGAGCAACTGTAGTATTTCAGTTAGTAAATATTATTTATACCACTGTCTTGGCAACAAACAAAACGATAAATGAAATATAACAGCTACTTCACTTTGGTCTAATGTCAACCTCCTTCCCCACAACTGATCAGACTTCCTCCCTCTTACCTCATTACAAAGGAATTCAAGAACCTGACCAGTAGGCCCCTGACCAAAACTAGTAAGTCTTGCTCACAAATCTCTTCTTCTAATAAATTACACCTTTCCCTGAATGTTTTACATGTAAGTTACTAGGTCTCTTACCAGTTTGCTTAAAACACAGACGCTTTTCTGAACCGTCTCTCTGGTGATGTCAGCTTGCCTTACTTTTAATGCCTATTAAAAGTAAACAGTTATTTTCAGAAATATTTTAAGGCACCATTTACAAAACAATTTTCAATATGATAGTAATATTTAAATAGAAAAATTCTTGTAATTCAGTTAAGTTAGAAACTTCACAGTGACTCTCAGATATATCAGTTGAAGAAATGGTCAGCCTGGGATTTCATGCCAGAAACTAGGAACTGGGAATATGACAGGGAAGGGACATCCTTACTCCCAAGAACTTATAGGCTGATGGAAGTGCATTAGGTACAATTCACCACACCCAAATCAACATTCCATGGAAACCAACTAGGACTAGCTGACTGGATTAAAACATAAGACTACTTGTTGTCCCTAAGAAACATACCTAAAATTGAGTGAAAGAATGGAAATCAACCTACCAAGAAAATGGAAGCTTTAAAAAAGCTGCTGTAGCTACTCTAATATCTAATAAAGTAGACTTCAAACCTAAACTAGTCAGAAGGCCATGGCAGAAGTGTTGTGAACTGATGTTCAAATTTACTTCCAGACGCATTGCCTCTCATGCTTAGTAATGCTCCTGAAAATGCTGAGGTATTCTGCTTTTATACATTTAATTATCCCACTGCTGTTTAATTCTATTTTGATCTTGATGCCTTTGCTCTTTCATTACTTATTATGTAAACTCAATATATGACAATAGAAATAATGTATAAACAACAACAACAAAAAGAGATAACCAATCCTGGAGGCCCTGGGGGGAAAAGGAGTCCTTACTCATTCTAAGAGGGAGTACAAACTGCCAGTAGCTTGCCCTAGCTCACTCACTACCCCCACACTTTTTTTTTTTTTTCCTTTTATGGTGTAGTAAGCACTATAACCAAAAGCACTGGGGAGGACTGAATTTATCTGGGGAGGAAATGATTTATTTGGCTGACACTTCCAGGTCACAATCCATCACTGAATCCATGGAGGAATGCTGCTTACCTTGCCCCCAGGCTCATATTCAGCAACTTTTCTTACACAGCCCAGGCCCACCAGCCCAGGGAAGATATTGCTCACAGTGGGCTGGGCGCTCCTACATCATTCAGAAAACAAGAAAATGTCCCACAGACATGCCCACAAGCTATCTGATCAAGGCACTCCCGTACTGAGACTCCTTCAAATAATTCAGGGCCCTGGTGACAGATGAAGCTAACTACAGACAGCCATTCTAGATACCAGTAGGGAGGTTCCCAAACAGTAAAAATTGGGGACTGGAGTGATGGCTCATCAATTAAGAGCACATACTGCTCTTGTGGAGCAAGAATCCATATCTGGTGGCTCATAACACCTGTAACTCCAGCTCCAGGGGATCTGATATCCTCATCTGGTCTCTTGAGAGTACCTGTACATATTACATACCAATACACATATAGACACACAATTAAAATATTAAAATAAATCTAAAATAATGAAAACAACAAACACTCTGAAAATTGAATACCCAGCTACACCACTCCTGAGTCTATACTCAAAGCAGTCTGGGGCTTACACAGATGTCTACCTCCACACCCACCCTTATTACACAGATGCCTACCTGTACACCTGTCTTCATTACACAGACGTCTACCTGCACACTCATCCTCATTACACAGATGTCTACCTGCATACCCAACCTTACTACACAGATGCCTACCTGCATATCCACTCTTACTGCTGTTCTGTTCATAGCAGCTAGGGAATGGAGTCAGTCCAGATGTCCATGAACAGTTAAGTGCATAGTAAAAATGTGGTACATATACACAGCAGGATTTATTCAGTTGTAAAGTAAAACGAAATCATGCTATTTTCAGGAAAATGAATGGAACTGGAAATTACCTTAAATAAAGTATCCTAGACCCAGAAGGAAAAATATTGCATATTTTCTCTCTTATGTGAATCCTAAATCTTAACTTTTTTAAACATTAAAAAATTTTTCATTATTTTTTTTTATGCGTATGTGTATTGCCTGCATGTGTGTAAGTGCACCTGTGCCGTGCAATGCCCGTAGAGGTCAGAGAGGACATGAGATCCTTGGGAACTGGCATTATAGACAGTTGTTATCTGCCAAGGGAGTTCTGGGAATCGAATGCAGGTCCTCTGCAAGAGCAGCAGTGCTCTTAACTGCTGAGCCATCTCTTCAGCCCCCTTAAATTTTAATTTTTATTTATGTGTATGTATATAGGCACAGGGCAAATAAAAAGGGGACCAGGGGAGAGTCTTGAGAGGGATGGGAAAAAAAGGAGCATACACGTGACATAGAAGTAGAAAAGAGGCTGGAAATGGGGAAAGGGACCAGTGGGAAGGAACAGGGGCTGAAGGAGGGAGGTGCAGGAAAAAGATCAACAAAAACAAAATACAGACCCAGAACCCCTGGTGAAGCCCACTGCTCTATCCACTAATTCTAAAAAGAAATAAAATGGATTTTAAAAAAACCCTGCTAGGTGTGGTGGCACATACCTTTAATCCCAGCACTCAGGAGGCAGAGGCAGGTGGATCTCTGTGGGTTCAAGGCCAGCCTGGTCTACACAGCAAGTTCCAGGCCAGTTGAGGCTATAGGGAGACCCTGTCTCAAAAAGACCAAAAAAGAAAGAAAGGAAAACCACCATCATCACCACCAGAAAGCCTCTGTGATGATCACATGATATGGCATCTTTGGCTTTAGATCCAGTTCTTCACTTACTAACATTAGCTGCTAAGCCCCATGTTCTGGGGTCTATGCTTCAAGGGCTGTTTCAGGAAAGCTAACTACTTCGAGTGCCCTATAATTTACACCTGTAGTTTACAACAAATGTCTTAAATGGTTCAGTTAAAAACCAAACCAAACCAAAACCTTCCAACAAATCCACAGGCAAATGTGGCAGAACAGTACGAATTGCTGAAATAGGTTGCGTGCACACAGGCATTCACTGTATCATTCTTTTAATTTACCTAAATATGTGAATTTTTCATTATAAAAAACAGTGTAGCTTAGAAGCCAGCCATGAAAAGGAGGAACATCTGCATTGGTCTATGAGGCGAGGACTTTCTGGGAATGAACCATCTTGCCTAACCTTATAACCAAAGTTAATCTTATGTTTTGAGACCACAGAACAGTATTCTGTCTACGTCTCTACTGTGCAATCAGCTTATTTAAATCTAATTAGCCTTTAGAAATGACGTGAACAGTTTTTCCAGGTCTTGGGCTCTTGTAATCAACTTTTACAAGCTGAGCTAAACATATAGCTTTGATCTTAGATTATGTCCCCTATGTCTCCCTCAAGATCTTTTTCTGTCCGAGGCCCAGATTAGCGTGTGTGTGCATGTGTATTCTGAAAATATCTCTGGAAGCAGCAATGTTGAAAGCAAGGAATTATCCACCTCTGTGAAATAGGTGCAACTAGATTGGTAACACCTGTGGCTTTGAATGCTGTTCTGGGTCAGCAGGGTCAGAAAGGCATATTCTTCCATGATAAGACAGAGTTCCTCATCTCCTTTCCCTATGATGTTGGATGTTCTGTTTAAATTTTTTAAAAAAAGAGAGAGAAAGGAAGAGAGCGAGAGACTGCCTTTTGTTGGAGGAAGAGCTCCAGAGAAATCAGAAGGAACAGTTCTGAGAACAGACCAGGCTCACCCTGGCTTTAACAACCCAATAGTTAGGCTGCCTTTGTTCAGGAACCACATTGTGGCACCTGTTGAAAGGGTATGTGATTAGCAACACCATAGTAAATCGGGTATTAAGCAGGCAGAATAATCAAAATCTTAGAAAAAATTAAAATAACTTGTGAGCAGTAGAATGGCCTAGAACTACTGAACTTTCTGACCCCACCTCAAAAGCTGGGATTACAGGCATGTGACCATGCTTGACTAGTAACTTGTACTACTTCTATAATGCTGTTTTTAAAAAAAGAAAGAGGCCTCCTGGTGCTTACCACAGGCTGTGTTTTTACACTGACTGTACAGAAAGAGGAAGCAGAGGAAACCTGCCCCATATACACCCCAGCCCAGGCCACTATGCCTGGTCTATATTATGAATGGGGAAACATGGATTTAAAAAAAGAAAGGAAAGAAAGACCCACACATCACCATAACCCCATTTTTCTAAGTTAATACAATTTTATAAGACTCCAACACTGGCCCAGACCAAACCAAAGAGGTTTAATCATGAGGAACTGAGCTTTGGTTGGTTGTGGGAAACCGTGAAGACAGGTACAGAATTAACTTACCAACAGGCTGATTGACTAGGGCTGTGGCAAACTAGGTTGATTTCTAAGCCTTGTTTTTCTAATGCTGTCTAATCATACCACTTGCGGGAAGTCTCAGAATGTACTCTGCTTCTACCAATATGTGAACTGTTTTGTATTGTTTTTGTATAGTAAAACTTTACTAGATTTAATCTGGCAATTTTCCTTTAACACTACTGCTGTGGTTTGGGCAAGTGTGCCCCACTTATAAATAAAGGCCCAGGTATTAAAGGGTTGGTTACCAGCCTGTGATGCTATTGGGAGGCAGTGAGGTCTTTAAGATGTAGGTCTCTAGCTTAGCTTAAGTTAGATCACTGAAAGTCCTTGAAAGGGAACAAGGACCCTGGCCCTCCCTTTGTCACTTCTGCTAAGAACTCCTGCCTCACCTCAGCTCTAAGGGTTACAAGACCAAGTGACCATAGTTCAAAATCTCTGAAACTATTAAACTCAAACTTTTCTTCCTTCCAAGTTGATCATCTCTGATATTTTGTGACAGTGGCAGAAAACACACTAACATAAGTACCAAACACTAGAAAATGTACAATCACATAATCATAGCCACAAATGTCAATGATAAAACATAAGTATGAATAAATTGGTACTACTGGAGTAACAGTTGCAAATCTTCTAAAAATAAATGTGACACTATAGGCACCATATAAAAGATAAAGACTGATTCCCTAAATGACCAACTCCTAAGGTTCTAGAAGCTTTTTCCTGCTGTTGCTCACTATTAACCATCATACCTTGGCTTCAATTTGTCGATAGCAGGAGATACCATATACTGTGGCTCCATTTCCATTTCTGGGTGGCAAGTGAAAAAACACAGTATCTAAGGAATACAAAGAAAAACATAAATACTGAGGAAAATTAACCTTATTCATGAACAATGAAATGTGAAGCTATAATGCAGTCATTAACACAAAGATGACGGTGAACCCAGGAACCCAGGCCATACTTCTCTCCAGTACCACAGCCACTGGTTCTTAGAATTGCTCTCTATGTTTCACTATGTGTTCATCACAAAACCTAAGTGGCTCAAGTGTAACAGGTCAAACTAAGTGTGCAATTACAGAAACTACTTTATATGCAGGGATTGTTCCAGATTTAAAAACATAAAGTCATAAATACCAATGGCAACATGTGAATCTTGAGTGGCTCCAAGAAATTCTGGGGAAACTGGGGAAATGCGAACATAGGTTGATGGAGATGGTAGTATGGATTTACTGTTAAATTTCTACTGCGATAATAGGACTGGATGTCACTGGGGAATGACTGCGTTCTCAGGAGGTGCATGTGCTCAAGTAATGACAGGTCAAGGGTCTGTCACTATTTCCAAATGACTTTAGAACAGTATATGCAAACCTGAACACATACACAAATATGAAGAAAACTTGTAGAATATATACTATAATCTTGTTTGTTTGTCTGGTTTTGAGACAGGATCTCACTATGTGGCCCTAACTAGTCTGAAACTCATCACATAGACCAGGCTGGCCTCCAAAAAAAAAAAAAAATCACACAGGTTAGCCTGCCTCTAATGTGTGCCACCATACCCGGGAGAAAATCCACTATAATCTTAATTTAACTTTTCCATTAGGTTGAAAGTTGCCATAATAAAAGTTAGAAGAAAATATATTTTCTGAGGTTACAAACCCTGTATTAAAATATATTTTAAAGCCAGGCATGATGGTGCATGTCTTTAATCCCAGCACTCTAGAGGCAGAGGCAAGATCTCTGTGAGATGGAGGCCAGCCTGGGATACATAGCAAGTCCCAGGCCAGCAGGGGCTACAGGGAGATCCTGGCTCAAAAACAGACAAATTTATTTCAACTGCACGCTAACATTTATTATATAAGGAAATTATTAAATACTGTATTAGGAAAACAAGTAATCAAGCTAAGTTCAATGTAATTTAATTGAGGTAAAATAGTCCTTTATTAAGTCTGGCAAGAACTCTTTCAAATGATAGAAGACTCAGTGCAAACTTCAGCACTCTTCTCTGAGGATATAAACTCTCTTCATGCAAGCAAGCAACTCTGCAAGCACAGCCGTGAGAGTCACAGCTGCAGAGTTGAGGAGACATCTCACAGTGTCTTAAGGGCACTGGAGGGCCAACCAAGAAGTGTGGAGCTGGAGCTTCCATAGATGTGCAGCTGCGCAGCACTGTTTGGTTTCTGTAGAGCAGAGCCCCAAGCAGAACTGCCATGCTCCCAGGGGCAGCCGTCCTGTCTGGCTAAGCCCAAGAGTTCCTGGCAGGAGGGAGGCCAAGTGTCACTTCCATGGCCAATGGAAGCCTAGCACTCTCTGGAGGCTCTCTGGAGTGTGATCAGTCATATCCAAACAGCACATAAATATTTTACAATCACAACGGGCCCCAAAACTTTTATTTACCAAGGTAGTCAAGACTTTTAAGATGTCATGGTAACATTTTTCAAAAACTACATCCAATTATTGCTCCACTATTTAACTACATACCTTCCTGATAGTTGTGTGCACCATCTGGTAAGGCAAGGAAAGGCAAGTACTTCCATTCTTCAGGTAAAGTGTGGCTGTCGTGTCCCTCTCCTGGAATCAGCGGTGGGTAAGAGAATTCAACCTAAAATGGTAAAGACTGTTAGCTAAAAGGAAGACTCTGATCCTGACAGGCAGTGATGCTTTCCAATCCTGGATAATTGACGTAGGGATAAACCACACCCGTTGATGCCATTTGAGATTATCTGCAAACATGGCATAGAGGAAAAAATAGCAAAAGAAGGAAAGGTTCATAACCCCCCCCTCCTGATTTAAAGGCTCTAGCTGTAACTCAGAATGCTGCCTACTCATAAAACAGAAGTTTGGATACTACATACACGTCAAGAACTCTGTGTGCTAGTTAAGGTTGACTTGGTGCAGTGTTTACAACAGTTGTGTTTTGCTTTCTTTTTGAAGTGGCCTGAACTTCAAACAGCCAACTCTGTTAACACACTCACGAACTGCAGTCTGCCTGCGCTGTACTGGCAGGGTTCCGGAACGCTTGTGTCTTGCTGGCATACTTGCTATCAACAGATATTTGTACTTGAAAACTGATGAATTTGCTAATCATGTCCAACAGTTTAGCTCTTCTCTATTTGTACACATACAATTTTCATGGCTACATGGTATTTCTTTGTTTAGTCACTCCTCTTGTTGAACATTTTACATTTTTACAGCTTGAAGTAGCTATTACTCAAGTGTGGTATAATAAAAATGCATATATTTGGTCTTAGGATCTGCTCTTACAACAAAGCTCCTAAAATCCTTGGCACTTCCTGTGTGATAATTTATAATGAGCCCCAATACCTGAGCTTATACTAATAAGGTAAGTCCTAGGTAGCTTTAGGATGAGGGCTGGTCATCAGAAAGACCCTGCCTTGATTGGAAGGAGGGAACTTTCAAGCCTAACCTTTGATCTCTGGAGAGAACCTAAAGATTGAATTCAATAACCAATGGCCAATGTGTTAATCAATCATACTTATGTAATCAGACCTTTTGCCCCTCAACAGCAGGGCTCAGTGAGCTTGCAGGTTAAGAGCATGAAGATTCAGGAGAGCAGCATGCTGGAGAGGGAGTGCAAGCTTCCTGCTTCTCCATACCCTCCTCTTCACCTGGCCATCTCTGAGATGAAGGTTGCAGGGACCTTGGAATTTGTAGCTAAACTGGACAGAAGTGTGATTTGTAAACAGGCAGTCTTCTGGGGCTGTGGCCTTAAACTGTGTGTGTGTGGGGGTTGATGCTAACTCTGGGTAGTTAGTGTCACAACAGGTCAGAATTATATGACTCTAAGATCATATATGGACATTAAGTTCCCAGAGATTAATAAACATTCACACTGATCATTACCCATTAGTGATCGAAGAACATCTCTTGGTAGGGCATTACACACTATTGTGAAAGATCCCCTTAAAGGATAAATTTCTAGTATCACTCTTTAAACCAATATTCATGTGGCCAAATCTACCCTGATTTCAATTATTTACACATTTATTACAAAGACAAGGAAAAGGACAATGGCTGGTTCTAAAAGGTGAAAACAGGGCTGGAGAGATGGCTCAGTGGTTAAGAACACTGGCTGTTCTTGCAGAAGACCTGGGTTCAAATCCCGGCACCCACATGGCAGCTAACAACTGTCCCTAACTCCAGTTCCAGGGGATTCAACAGCCTCTTCTGTCCTCCTCTGGCATTGCATGACACGGATGCACTTACCTACATGCAGGCAATACACATAAAATAAATAAATTTTTAAAAAAGGTGAAAACAGAATAGGTTTTCTAATCACAAGGGATGATGTTTTTCATTTTCTTTTTTTTTTTCTAAACTCAATTATACTAAATGCTAAGTAACTATGTAGGAAAGAGTGGTTTATGTTTGTCCTTGAGGCACAGAAACAACAACCAGATGTGAATTGGAGATAAGACTCAGCAGGTAAAGGTACTTGCTGCCAAGCCTGACAATCTAAGTTCAATCCCTGGACCCCCCACACTAGAACACTGACAGGGACAAGTTTTTCTCTGGCCTCCACAAGTGTACTGCAGGGCTTGTAGTCTCTACCCAAAAAATAAGTTAAAATGTAATAATTTAAAAATCACCAGGTGGCCCTTTTCAATAGGATAAAAGTGATTGCTGTGCAAATCTGACAACCCTGAGTTTGATCTAGAGCCCATGGTAGGAGAGAACCAACTCTCAAAGGTTGTCCTCTGCCCTCCACATGAATGCCAAGGCACCTATGTACCTACAAGCACAGACAGACACACACACACAAATAATAAATGAAATAAAACAAAACAAAAGCAAGTTAGATTCTATTTTATCTTCAGAAAAAAAGAACAAAATTTGAATATGGTGCTAGACTCTGACAGTAGAGGTGGGAGTTCAGAACTTAAGTCTTCTTTGGCTACATAGTTAAGTTCTAGACCAGCCTGGGCTATATTACATAAGATTCTGGGGTTTTTGTTTTTAATATTTTATTTATTTTTTCATTCATTTATTTATATTTTATGTATATGAGTGTATTGCCTCCATGTAGGTAAGTGTACCCATGTCATGCAATACCCACGGAGGACACAAGAGACTGTCTGATCCCCTGGAGTTACAGACAGTTGTTAGCTGCCATGTGGGTGCTGGGATTCGAACTTGGGTCTTCTGCAAGAACAGTCAGAGTTCTTAACTGCTGAGCCATCTCTCCAGCCCTTGCTTTTGTTTAAGACTGAGAAAACAAAAAGGAAAAACTAGAACACTAAATACATGATTCTTACTTTCTATGTTTTACTTTTTCTTTTTTAAAAAAATTTATTATTTTTATTTTATGTGTATGAATGTATTGCCTACATGTATGTAGGTGCACCCATGTTGTGCAATGCCCTCAGAGGTCAGAAGAGGGCATTGGATTCCCCTGGAGCTAGAGTTACGGATGGTTGTCAGCCGCCATGTGGGTGCTGGGAATGAACCCAGGGTCCTCTGCAAAAACAGCCAGAGCTCTTAACTGCTGAGCCATCTCTCCAATCCCCACTTTTTACTTTCTAATGATGCAGTATCTATTCTGCTGATAAACAGGAGCCAAACCATCAGACACAAGTCGAACACCTTATCCACAGGCAGTCACCACACAGCATGGCTGACCAAGGAGCTTCCTGGAGCTGCTCTGCCTCTCTGCTCCTCTTCTGGGGACCCAGACTGGTTTTTTTGTGACTCAAATGTGGACAGCATTTCTTTACAGTCACAGCATTTTAGGCACTGAAGTTAAGGCTCTGTCACATGTTTCCATTTAATACAAACAAATAAAATACAAAAACACACAAACAAGGCTGCCGGTTAACACGTGCCTAGAAAATGTGAAACCCTGTGTCTCATCTCTAGCACCATAAAAACAAAACGAGAGCCCCCTGCCGTAGTCCAGCTTCGGGATTCCTAGAACCTGAGTGGAAAGGGTAGGGGATTAAGGAAGAAAGACACAGAACAGCTGGGATCAGGAGGACCTGTAGGCTGACTGCCAGGCAGGCACTTTACTGCAGAATCACAATGCTTTTATACCTAGTTTCAAAGCAGGAAGTCTTATTACTATAGAAGTTTTTACACAGAACTACAGGTTTCTTTGAGCCATCCAGTTTCAACAATCAGTTTCATTAATCATAATGTATTTGCATTAGCAGCACTGAAGCAGAACTTCTAAGACAGATATACACTTGGAGACAGGTTACTGGGGACCGAACTGTACAGGTTCAGGCCCAGATCATCCAGGCCTTGCCATTTCCTGTTGGCTGTTCTGGAGGTGAACTACCTACCTGCACCTGGCAGCCCTGAGCAGGCAGCTCCCAACAACCCCTTCCACAGGAGAGTTCTCTACCAGATCACCTAAGTGTGGTGCTTGGAATGAAGGGCCTAAGGTTTAGTGGTCAATGTATTTACCAGTCCAGTATTGATGTAAAAGTTTTAAATAAAGAATAGACACTGTGGGGTTGGAGAGATGGCTCAGCAGTTAAGGGCCCTGACTGCTCTTGGAGAAGACCTGGGGTTGGTTCCCAGTACCCACATGGGCACTAACAACCATCAGTAACTACTCCAATTCCAGGGGATCTGATGCCTCCTTCTAACCTTCTTGGGCACTGCACAAGTACTTATATACACACAGGTGATACACTCATACACATAGGGAAAAAAAATAGACACCATGGACAGGAACACAACGGGTAAATTCTCAGAATCACATGTCTAAGGGAAATGGGGTCTTTTTAAAACAAAATATTTTATGTGTATTGCCTGCATGTATGTGAGTGCACCCGTGTCACACAATGCTGCGGAGGTTAGAAGAGGGCTTTGGATTCCCCTGGAACTGGAGTTAAGGATGGTTCGTAGCCGCCATGTGGGTGCTGGGAATTGAACCCGGGTCCTCTGCAAGAGCAGTCAGTGCTCTTAACCGCTGACCCATCTCTCCACCCCCTGGAAAATGGGGTCTTTTAAGTTACTTGGCCTTGTCTCCTGGACCATTTCTGTGGGGTTGTATTAGAATAGTATGTGAAGGCAGCTCACTATTTTGAGGTATTTAATTTTAATCTTTTTGGAGACAGGGTCTCAACTATATAGCACTGGCTGGCCTATAACTGTGTAGACTAGGCTAGCCTGGAAGTCACAGAGATCTGCCCACCTCTTGCTGGGATTAAAGGTGGGCACCACCACACCCAACTGCTTACACTTTTTGTTTTTTAATTTTGCATATCTATATCTCTTCAATGAGGGTGCAGGGAGGTGTCTGTGGGAAGTGACCCAGGCTGCGGCAGTCTGAGAACCAGTGAAGAGAAGCACTTTTCCGAGGAAAGGATAGAGTTGGTGGAAAGGTTTCTGATTTGTAGAAGATCTGAGGGGGAAGAGGTTTCAAGAGATCTGAAGGTCTGAGGCTGGAGGCACCAATTAGATGGCGTGAAGCAGGACAGAGGGAAAATGAAGAGGACATAGAAAGGAAAAGGAGCCTCTCTGGAATCTGCTTAAAGTTTGCAACTCAGAGTAAAGAATTCCAACTCTATTATATTTGAAGCTTACAGTCTAACTTCAAGATCCACCAAAGTCCATATATATGGCCTCTAGGAAGACAAGACACTAAGGGCATTTCCTTGACAAGCCCACACCCACTCTTAGGTGTCTACTCTCCCTGTTCTACACCCTTGTCTCTGTAATAACCCCTGCTTAGCTCTATAGTAAAATCCATCAATAAAGTCCAACACTGTTGAAAAAAAAAGAAACCCCTTCTTCTTTTCTGACAAAATCAAACACTGAAGTTTCACATTTTTCTCTCAATGGTTTTTGCTTCTAAGTCCCTTAACAAGCCAGCTACTGCAGAACCACTGGCACTCTTCAACTTCACTACAAAGTTGGCAACAACTCACTGTATTTTCAACTGATTTCTGAAAGTTTGTGTTTATCAATGGCTCAATATATTCTACAGAATAGCTTCATGAGCACACTGAAGTCCCCAAAAATGGTTTTTAAAAAGTCTGTTGTAAAATTAAGAAAAACCAGTCTTAGTTTAAGCATTGTCAAAAAAAAAAAAAAAGCTACTGTCTGTAATCCCAACATTTAGGAGGCTGAAGCAAGAGGATTTTAAGTTCAAAACCTGAGTTACACAGTGAGATGCTGTCTGAAAAAAAAAAAAAAAAAAAAAAAAAAAAAAAAACACTGAAGTCTTTAGAAGTGGGAAAAATTCACAAAAGATAAAGCTCGACTAGCCTAGGTAGTTACTAGGTCATCAACATAGGTGTGTCAGAAAGCTGGGCTTATTCGACGTCCAGGGTATTAGGGTTCCAAACAGCAGCAGCTTCCCCCCTCCCCAACAGGGACCTATGGACTTTTGGAGCCTGAAAAAGGGAACTGCGCTGATAAGCACCTTGGCCTTTGAAGTCAAGGGAAACAAACTCTGCTGAGAAGCAGCCTGCCTTTCCTCTGATCAATGCTTTTTAGAAGCTGTTTAACACAGCAGCTTTTCCCTTATAAGAGGAAAAAAGTAAACACTTCCAGACTCAGATCCTGCCTGGCAGAATGAATGGAGCCAGGTTTACAAACCCTGCTTTTCCTGCTTCCCCCTGCTTGATTTTTTCCCCCCAAACTTCCCCCCCTTCTGCACCCTGAAGCCCCCGTATATAAGTCCCAGCTCACAACCTGTGGGCTCACATCTTTCCCTTCCCCGAGGAAAACGTGTCCCCTGAGAAATAAAGCTGTATCCCGCTGAGAGTTCGATAGTTCTCCACCCCAACGTTTTACCTATCAAATGGTGCCAAAACCCAGCTCTTACTTCAAGGGACCTCTAAACAGCAAAGTCATCATGCTTAACCACAAAGCACTGTTTAAAACAAAGGCATAATTTACCTCAAGTCACCTGAGTTAAAAAGTTGCAATATGGGATTTCTGAGGCCAGCAAGATGGCTCAGCAGGTAAAGGTGCTGCAGCTCAGTCCATGAGCTGACTTTGATCCTGAGAGTCACACAGTGGGAGGAAATTACACAGGATCTGATGGCACCTGACAAACTAGTTAAAAAGAACACTATTATCTGTAACAATGTTTCTAAGACTTATGCATGCAACACACACTTTCCAAAACATGAAAGGAAATTGTATTTTTTTCTTTTTGCAGTAATAGGGGATTGAACCCTGGGCTTTGTGCATGCTAGGCAATCACTCTCCCACAGAGCATATCCCCACCCCTTGTTGTTTTGGGGAAACAAAACAAAGCAAAACAACCAACCGATTTTCATGGTCATGTAATAATAAAATATCTGGTGGAAGAACCGTGAAGGAAAAACTGCTATTTCAATTTGCTGGTCTGAGTGGTGATGCCGTACTGGTCTCCTGACTTCTGGCACAACATTTACTTTACATAACCAGTCACTTTTGATATCTGTGCTGAAATCAAAAGCCAGAAAGGCAAAGAAACGCCATGCTGGGTGCGACTTCAGTCCCATGCGTTTTCTCTTAAGATCTGTTGTTCAATTTTCTCTAATCTCTATGTAGCACTACATAGTTTTCTTTCTAGAAACATATACTACCAATAAAAATAAGGACGAACACACAGCAAATCTTTACTTCAAATGACAACCAAAATTAAGAAACCTTATTCTTTCTCCTATCAATACAGGGATTTTCTTCTTTTTCCATCCAGTATAGTTCTGAAATGAACTTCTAGATTGTTATTCACCCCGAAGGCCTTCTAGTGTTACTGGAGATTGAACACATGGCACCGGAAGCAAGGTTACTTCCGACTCCGGGACTGTTTTGTAGTACGATCTCACCCAGATTATTTTACGGCCTCCGAGTTTTGTAACTTCACCTACATCCAAGGAAAGTTCTAAGCAACTATTGAGCACAGAGCTATAGGTAGGTGCAAATTGCTAACTCTTACCACAGAGAATAACGCTACTTTCTCAGTGTCTTTCTATAGCATTTTTATCTGAGGATCAAGTCTTTTTTGAGACAGGGTCTTGCTAAGTAGCCTAACTGGCTTCCAACTGGAGGCAATCATCCTGCCTCAGCCTCCAGAGGCCGGGACTGCAGATGGGAGCCAGCACTTGCGGCTTTCTTCGTCTTTCCTCTTCCTTGACTACTTTTCTGCGGTCCTACCGAGCTGCACTGCAACTAGGAAGTCTTGTAAATGTTACTTTCTGCGGAGGGCAGGAGCTCCGGCGCTGCACCACCTGCTAGCAGCAAGCCATCAGGGGTTTACAGCTGCATCCACCAAGGCTTATGACATCACTGCCTTCCAGCGTTTGCTCAGACGCCGAGGAACCGTGCTTACGTCACGCCTCTGTCGTATACACACACACCGGTAGCTGTTAAGCGTCAGCGGGGTCCGCTGTGCTGCGAAGGCCACCTACCCTAGGCACCCGCCCGGCCCAACCCGGGGAGGGGCGGGCCGGCCGACTGGCGGCTCCCCGAGTACACAAAGGCAGTGTAAACCCAGCACCGAAGCCCGGTCCTGCAGACCGACCAGCCCGCCCTCACCTGGCAGCCCTTCTTGTGGTGAAAGCCGACCACCACAATGTGCAGGACCGGCCCCCGCGGGCCGCCATCTCCCTCGCGCCGGGCCTTGTCCATGGGCGAGCCGACGCAGGCCGCACACCGACGCCAACCGCCCAGGCGGGCCGACTACAGCGGTCCTGAGGCGCCGAGGGCCGGGCCTTGGGTTGTCAGCCAGAGCGCCGCCCGAAGGCCGCCGAGGCGGACGCCCGCGAGCACCTCGCGCAGCTCCGCACAGCCTTGCCGGGTACCGCGCTGCTTCCTACATCCGCTTCCGCAATTTTCCGGCTGTTGACAGACGCTGCCACCGCCTCCGGAGGGGCGGGGTGAGACCTCGGGGGCCAAGTCTGCACAAGGGGCAGGACAAGAGGCGGACGGGCCGGGGCCTGAGGGGCGGGAGGGCGGGGCCTACAGGACGCGCGAGACTACGGGAGG